>NC_053430.1:3963840-4240856 GCF_007990345.1 Gossypium hirsutum | reverse complement strand
AAATATATTTAACCCTAAAAATAAAATTTTAACTCAATCCTTTAAATTTTTATTCTTACTTATTGGAACCCACCCATTGTTTGAAAAGTCAAAAGGGTGGGCACCGAAAGTAGAAAGTAAAATTGGTTGGCAAGTTGGGTTAAAAGTTGGCATGGGATAATTGCAATTTTGGTCCCTAATTGTATAGGGACATTGCAAGTTGATCCTTGAACCTCAACTATAAATAGGCCTAACCATTTCTTACTTTCTTCATCCCACACTTGCCATTCTCTACTTAAGGCAATTGTTCTCTCTCCCTATTTGTAAACTTTCACTTGTATTTTTGGAGTGAAATATATTTGGTAGTGCCCGAGGACGTAGGCAAAATTTGCTGAACCTCGTTAAAATTCTAGTGTTCTTTATTTTTGTTCTGCATATTTTGCAAGTGTCATTGTAGTGATTTATTGTGCTATTAAATTACGATAGAGGGATATTCTGGCTAGGAAAGATCTGGTATGTAAGCGATCCTCGTGATCCACCTCTCTTTCCTGGGAATTGAACTTAGTGTGATTTTTCAGTACAATAATTTTACTCTTTCACACGCTTCCGCGCAACAATTGGTACCAGAGCCAGGTTCGTACTTGGGGAATACGACCGTTTACGGTACTATTCACGTATACGGCACTATTCATGTATACAGTACTATTTACGTATACGGCACTATTCACGTATACGGTACTGTTCACGTATACAGTAGTTGGGATTGAGGAGAAAATGGCAGCAGCATCGTCATCAGCAAGGACTACTGTGACAAATGCAAAATTTGAAGTAGAGAAATTTGACGGTACCAATAATTTTGGTATGTGGCAGTGTGAGATCCTGGATGTCTTATGTCAGCAAGAGCTGGATATAGCCCTTGAAGAAAAACCTGACAAGATGGATGACAAGGAGTGGGCCAAGATCAATAGACAGGCGTGTGGTACAATCCGCCTATGTTTGGCCAAAGAGCAGAAGTACTCCGTCATGAGGGAGACATCAGCGAAGAAGCTGTGGGATACATTGGAAGAAAAGTTTCTAACGAAAAGTCTTGAAAATAGGCTTTATATGAAAAAGAAACTTTTTCGGTTCACGTATGCACCTGGTATGTCGATGAATGACCATGTGAACTCATTCAATAAAATTTTAGCAGACTTGCTAAATTTGGATGAGAAATTTGAAGATGAAGACAAGGCATTATTGTTGTTGAATTCCCTTCCTGATGAATATGATCATCTTACCACCACATTGCTTCATGGGAAAGATTCAATCACATTTGATGCAGTCTGTAGTGCGTTGTATAGATCTGAGACTCGAAAGAAAGATAAAAGAGATCACAGAGATACAACTGCAGAAGTCTTAACAGTAAGAGGTCGTTCACACAGCAGCAAACCTGGTAGAAGGGGTAAGTCCAAAAGGAGACCCGCCAAAGATGAATGTGCCTTTTGTCGTGAGAAAGGGCATTGGAAAAAGAATTGTCCTAAGCTACAAAAGGGCAAGGCTATTTCTAATGCATGTGTAGCGGAGCATGATGAGGAGTCAGACTTTAGCTTGGTTGGCATGGCAATGGCATGTCAAACGGATGAGTGGATTTTGGATTCAGGATGTACTTACCATATGTGTCCTAATAAGGACTGGTTTTCTAGTCTTAAAGAGCTAGAAGGTGGAATTGTTCTTATGGGCAATGATAGTGCTTGTAAGACAATGGGAGTGGGTACAGTCCAATTGAAGAATCACGACGGCTCAATCCAAGTCTTGACAGATGTTCGCTACGTACCTAGCCTGAAGAAAAATCTCATCTCATTAGGGGCCCTAGAATCTAAAGGGCTCACAATCACTTTGAGAGATGGATTACTAAAGGTAGTAGCTGGGGTATTGATGGTGATGAAAGGCACTAGAAGAAATAACTTGTACTATTTAAATGGAAGTACAGTTATTGGATCAACATCAACAGCTTCTGCGAAAGATGCAGATTCAGAGGCTACCAGGTTATGGCATAGGCGATTGGGACATGCTGGTGAAAAAGCTTTGCAGACTTTGGCGAAGCAAGGCTTGTTGAAAGGTGCAAATTCTTGCAAATTGGAATTCTGTGAACATTGTGTTCTGGGCAAGCAGACGAGGGTAAAATTTGGTTCAGCAATTCACAATACGAAAGGAATTCTGGACTATGTTCACAGTGATGTGTGGGGACCTACCAAAGTGGCTTCTTTGGGAGATATGCACTATTTTGTCACTTTTCTTGATGATTATTCAAGAAAAGTATGGGTGTATCTAATGAAAAGAAAAAATGAAGTTTTGGATGCATTTCTGAAGTGGAAGAAGATGGTGGAGACTCAGACAGGTCAAAAGGTCAAACGACTTCGATCAGATAATGGTACTGAGTACAAAAATGATCCATTTCTACAAGTATGTCAAGATGAGGGCATTGTGTGACACTTCACTGTTCGAGATACACCACAGTAGAATGGGGTGGCAGAACGCATGAATCGGACTATACTGGAGAAAGTTCGATGTATGTTGTCCAATGCTGGATTGGGCAAGGAATTTTGGGCTGAGGCAGTTACATATGCGTGCCATCTAATTAACCGATTGCCATCAGCTGCAATAAATGGAAAAATCCTATGGAGTGTGGACTGGTAAACCTGCTACTGATTATGATTCTTTACATGTTTTTGGTTCCACTGCATATTATCATGTAAAAGAATCTAAGTTAGACCCAAGAGCAAAGAAAGCATTATTCATGGGTATAACTGGTGGTGTAAAAGGATACCGTCTCTGGTGTCCTGATACAAGGAAGATTGTTTTCAGTAGAGATGTAACTTTTGATGAATCAACCATGATGAAGAACGAGGATTCACAAAAGGATGACAAAACCAGTAGTACTTTGCAGCAGGTGGAGTTTGAAAAGGTTAATGATGATCCAGCTAATATTGAAAGAACAAATGATGAAGAAGTTTCGACCCAAGAACTTCTACAGCAACAAGATTCAATTGCATATAGGAGGCCAAGAAGAGAGATTCGTAAGCCTGCTCGCTTTGACGATATGGTGGCCTATGCACTTCCAATTGCAGATGATGATGTTCCTTCCACTTACACAGAAGCAATAAGTAACTCTGATGGTGTAAAGTGGAAGCAAGCTATGAATGAAGAAATGCAGTCTCTTCATAAAAATAGGACTTGGGAGTTGGTGAGACTGCCCAAGGGAAAGAAGGCAATTGGATGCAAATGGGTATATGCAAAGAAGGAAGGATTTCCTGGTAAAAATGAAATTCGATACAAGGCTAGATTGGTAGCAAAGGGTTACGCTCAGAAAGAAGGAATAGACTACAATGAAGTGTTTTCTCCAGTTGTGAAGCATTCGTCTATTCGGATTTTGCTAGCCTTGGTTGCGCAATACGATCTTGAACTAGTTCAGCTTGATGTGAAGACAGCATTTTTACACGGTGATTTGGAAGAGGAAATCTATATGACTCAGCCTGATGGATTCAATGTTGCTGATAAAGAAAATTGGGTTTGCAAACTGACAAAGTCGCTTTATGGATTGAAACAATCTCCGAGACAGTGGTACAAGCGATTTGATCAGTTCATGAAAGGGCAAAGGTACACAAGAAGTAAATTTGATCATTGCGTATATTTTCAGAAGCTACAAGAAGGAACTTTCATATACTTGCTCTTATATGTTGATGATATGCTGATAGCATCTAAGAGCAAAGTTGAGATTGAGAGATTGAAGACTCAACTCAATCTCGAGTTTGAGATGAAAGATCTAGGTGAAGCTAAGAAGATTCTTGGCATGGAAATATGTAGAGATAGAGCTCATGGCAGAGTTAGCTTGTCTCAGAAGCAGTATTTGAAGAAAGTACTACAGCAGTTTGGCATGAACGAGCAGACCAAACCTGTAAGTACCCCGTTGGCTTCTCATTTCAAGCTTTCTGCACAACTATCTCCTTCGACGAATACGGAACGAGAATACATGTTGCAAGTTCCGTATTCTAATGCAGTGGGTAGCTTGATGTATGCAATGGTGTGTACAAGACCCGACATTTCACAGGCAGTTAGTATAGTGAGCAGGTATATGCATAATCCTGGAAAAGGACATTGGCAAGCTGTGAAATGGATTCTACGGTATATTCAGAAGACCGTGGATGTTGGATTACTGTTCAAGAGGATAATACACTTGGTAAAGGTGTTATTGGGTACGTTGATTCTGACTATGCCGGTGATTTGGACAAGCGAAGATCAACCACCGGTTATGTGTTTACACTTGCTGGAGGACCAATAAGTTGGAAGTCTACACTACAGTCTACAGTTGCATTGTCAACCACAGAAGCCGAGTACATGGCTGTAACAGAGGCTGTAAAGGAGGCTATTTGGTTACAAGGTATGGCTAAAACCTTGGGGTTGGTTCAGGAGCATATTAACGTGTATTGTGATAGTCAAAGTGCTATTCATTTAGCAAAGAATCAAGTCTATCATGCACGTACAAAACATATCGATGTACGATTCCATTTTGTGCGGGAAATTATTGAAGAGGGGAAAATTTGTCTTCAGAAGATCAAGACTGCAAATAATCCCGCAGATATGATGACCAAGGTGGTAACAGCAACCAAGTTCGAACATTGTTTGAACTTGATTAATATCCTGCAAGTTTAACAGTTGAAGAAGGCACTATCAAGTATTGTTGTCAAAGGCAGAAAGAATTGTGTGAAGATAAGATTATCCTAATCAAATCTTCAAGGTGGAGATTATTGGAACCCACCCATTGTTTGAAAAGTCAAAAAGGGTGGGCACCGAAAGTAGAAAGTAAAATTGGTTGGCAAGTTGGGTTAAAAGTTGGCATGGGATAATTGCAATTTTGGTCCCTAATTGTATAGGGACATTGCAAGTTGATCCTTGAACCTCAACTATAAATAGGCCTAACCATTTCTTACTTTCTTCATCCCACACTTGCCATTCTCTACTTAAGGCAATTGTTCTCTCTCCCTATTTGTAAACTTTCACTTGTATTTTTGGAGTGAAATATATTTGGTAGTGCCCGAGGACGTAGGCAAAATTTGCTGAACCTCGTTAAAATTCTAGTGTTCTTTATTTTTGTTCTGCATATTTTGCAAGTGTCATTGTAGTGATTTATTGTGCTATTAAATTACGATAGAGGGATATTCTGGCTAGGAAAGATCTGGTATGTAAGCGATCCTCGTGATCCACCTCTCTTTCCTGGGAATTGAACTTAGTGTGATTTTTCAGTACAATAATTTTACTCTTTCACACGCTTCCGCGCAACATTACTAGTATAAAAATTACAATTTAATTTCTTCCTTAAAAAAATTTCCTTGCTTGGCGAATCACCCTATATCATTATCTTCATGCACTCCCCATTATTATCATCACGACACTAAACATAAATGAAAACCTACCTACCTTTGAAATTGATATTCGCTCCTTCCATTTTCAACCAAGCCACGTGTTTCCCTTCCATTGACCTATCCCTCACTAAAGTTGTTGTCATCGGCAAGTTCTTTATTTTTCTTCAACACAAAATTGAATTTCAACATTCACAATAAATCATTCTTTTATTAACAAATTTTAAATTGAAGTTTTTTACAATTAATTAAAATTTATAATATTTAATTACTTATATTTATTTTTACAGATTATTAGTCTATTATTAATTCACAATATTATATATATACTTTTTTTGGTATCTTCCATATTCGTTTTTACATGATTTTTTAATATTTTCTTTAAATTTCGAACATACTTTCTTTCTTTGTAAATATATTATACTTTACTACTACACTTGATCGTTATATTATATTATACTATACTAAATATTTAACTCTCGATTAAATTAATATAACAAGTCATTCGAGTTTCAATGACTAAAATATTATTATTTTATAAAATAAATTATATTATTTTAAAAATATATTTTTATATATTTTATATAAAAATAAAAATAAGCGCATTATAAAATTTGAACTTAAGATACAATTAAAATTTTATCTTATTATTTTACTCAAAACAACATTTACTTTTATAAATATATTTGTTATATAGTTTTGTTTTTAATTTATATTGAAATCTAAAATTAATAAGAAAGGTGAAAGGAAATAGGTAATTTTCTTGAAAAGTTCTTTTTTTTTTAATTTGAAAACGATAAGAGAAAAAAACATGTTTATATAATCATATACGCTTTATTTTGAGATTTTGAATTTTCTTATTGTTTGAAAAAGTTGGTTAAAAATTATAAATTTAAAATATACACTTGTTTAAAAATAATATATAATAAATAATGAAAGGTATAGTTTTGAAATTAATTAATTATAATAATATATTAAATATGTATTACATTAAAATAAAAATTAAATTAAATTATGAGTAAAACGACATTTAAACACATAAATACGTACTAAATGAACTACAATGATTTATCATAATTTTGTCATCAATTGTGAGCTAGTATCGAGTTGACTTGTGATACCAACTCAGTTAACAACATTATTAATATATATAACTGAGGATGATAATAAATTATACGTATTAAAATAAAATGTATCAAAATGAAACTTTAGTTGAATGATAAATTTAAAGGTTTGTTAATTCAATTAATGCGAGTTCAAATATCAATATATGCATTATTTTTAAAGATATGTGACATTTTTTTAAAATATGCTTGTGGAATTAAAGAAAGTAACTATACATTTTAATATTTTACAACATACCTATATGACATTGGTCAAAAACAACCTTATTGACGGTGTTCGAAAACTCTGCTAACAATGTATCAAATATTTTTATAAATATATTATTAATGTGTAAATTTATATTTTGTAAACCAATCCAGCACATATTTATAAAAGAAATCTATTTATTTGTATTTATTTTTAAAGATATTTTTTTTATGTAAAAGCACATCTTCAAACATATTTAAGGAGCCAACTAACAGTGGAAAGAAAGAGGAGGAGGAAAGATAGAAATCCTGCTCACGAGCCTGAGTTGAAGTTGAAGAAATGGCGTCCAAGTTGTGTGACTCCTGCAAATTAGGCACCTCTGATCTCTTTTGCCGCCCTCACTCAGCGTTCCTTTGCTGTAACTGTGATTCCACTACCCACGCCGCCAACCACCTCGCCTCGCCTAACCCTCGTTTTTGCCTCTGTCAAGTCTGCGAGCAAGCGCCGGCTCGCGTCACCTGCAAGGCCGACGCCGCTGCTCTCTGCGTCGCCTGTGACCAACACATCCACTCAGCAAACCCTCTCGCCCGCCAGCATGTGCGCCTTCCTATTATCCCCTTCTATGACTCCGAAAATTCAGTCCCTGCAGTCAAGTCCAACTGTGCCGTCAACAACTTCCTAGGCGAGCCGTACTTCTCGGCCGTCGATGGAGACACTTACGTCAACCAGGAGGAAACGGAGGCGGCTTCGTGGCTGCTTCCCAATCCTAACCATAAGGCTGTGGAGAGTCCTGTCCTGTACACGGGGCAGTTTTTATTCTCGGAGATTGACCTGTATTTGGATCTGGATCACGTGCCTTTGAATCTAAAAATCGGAACCCCGGAGCAGACCTGCTCTGGAACTGACGCAATGGTCCCTACCCAAAGCAAGAGCGTCGAAGATCCATCGGTTAACCATCGCTGCGTCAACTCGGACTTCACCCGATCCAAACCCTTCGCTAGTTATGGCTACAACCCTCACTGTCATAGCTTCACTGTAAGCAAAGCATGCAGCTTTGTAAAAATTTACTATTACAATGATTATGGTCATGAAATAGAAGTTTGAAAAATTGGGTTTGATATGCAGGAATCATCATCATTGGAGGTTGGAGGGGTCCCAGATGGAAGTGCGATGATGAGGGAGATATCAAAGCAGCAAGGGAGAAGAACGGAGTCAATGCGTGAACTTGCATCAGCTGAAAGAGAAGCGAGGGTTCTGAGGTACAAAGAGAAGAGAAAGAAGAGGAAATTTGAGAAGACAATCCGTTACGCCTCGAGAAAATCTTACGCTGAAATGCGGCCTAGGATTAAAGGTAGGTTCGCCAAGCGCACTGACTTTGAACCCGATCGCACTAACATTTATGGATTCTAATTACATTAAACTCTCCACTCCGTTCTTTTAAATGCTTTGCAAACTTTCCCTCTTTCTATGTTCTATTCCGAGGGTTTTTTGGGGGCAGGACTTGGAGCTGCTTCATAAAAAAAGAAAAAAAAGAAATGTGGCTGTATATAAGAAGGTGATGATGGTTTTGAACATCTATCATATCTATTCTTTTTAACTCAATATCTAGAACTATTCATAGTTCTTCTCAAACCCATAAATAGGAAGTTAATACATTTCAGTATATTCGAACTCCATTCTCCTGCATTAACAATAATATCATTACCAATCGAGTTAAAATTCAATCCACAAATTTCTATGTAGAATTCTCTTTGAAAACATAATATAATATATTTATTAGCAATAACCTATTAAATAATCTTAAAATATATAGCTTTTAAGTATCAATAAAATAATGTTATATAATTAACTTTTAAAGATATATAAATATATTATTGCACATTTATTCATATATGATATCTATTTCTAATTTAATTTAACTTTTTTTGAGTTACTTAAAATTAATTATTTTTTAAATAAAATATAGGCAAACGATTGAACTTTGAAAATATTGAAACCAATGATTAAAAATAAAATTGGAAAAAATTAGAAAATTGAATGAAAAACATGAGGAATTAATAACTAAAATTTAAAAAAAATGAAAAAAAACCCTTTAGCAAAAAATTGAATAATTATTACCATCACGGATGGTGTTACCAAACTTTGGTAGTTGATTAAAATTGGAAACAATACCGTGGATATTTTAGTTAAGATGGTTCGTGATAGAAAATTTGATGTGTGCATTTTGAATAATTTAATGGGACGTTAGTTTAATTACTTTTGTTTAATCTTATTTGTATAAAAAAGAAAAGAAAAAATTGAAATAGAAAATTACAAATGAAAAAGTAAAAATTGGCTGCCTATCAATTAAAAGAATTTAAAAACTTGATAACACGAGAGTAAAACACGATTAAATTTTAAAAAAATCTAAAAATGAATAATACATTATAAAACAAGAAAACAAGTTCGTTTGTTTTATAAAATTTTTATTTTTTAAAAATATTTAATTAAAACTACTAAATTAAGTTAAGAAAATGTAATATTTGTATTTTCTAAAAAAAAACTGAGATACTATTTTATTAATACTTAAAATTTATATAATTTAAAATAATTTTAATATAAATTATTCCCTATTTTACTGCTATACCTAACATGATTAAACTCCACATTGAATATGGTCAACAATTTAAGAAGTTGAAGGATTTTATTACGTAACTTGTAACTTGTGGTCCCGGTTTCGACTTTGAGTTTTCCTTAGGCAGTGGTCAATACTCGCATCCGCATGCCAAAGTCTCTTAACTTATTGGTCAATATCTATCGATGTGTCATATCGTACATACCCAGTCCCGTTATGATATGTACGTACGTCATGCGTCACCCATTACGAGCTGGGCTGAGCCCTCTGCCACCTACAAACAGAATCCTCTCTTAGGAATATCCACAATCACCTTCTGGCCCATTTTTAGATTGAGCAAACCCAATTTGCTTCTTCTTTTTCATAACGATCATGCTTTAACTGCGAACATGCTTTAACTTTTCAACTTCACCGTCCCAATAGTAAACCACAACTGTATTAACTTTATGGGATTTATCAGGGATAAAGTACAGTTCACTGAAGAATTAGATCATGCATTTCTTAATCATGAAGATAAGAGTCATGGCTAGTCGTTTACTTTTTTGGATAGCACTCACGGGGAGAGAATGAGTCACTGTTACCGGCAATAGATATCCTGATTTCAACAAAAAGTATTTCTCATGGAGCAACTTTTTAATAAATTATGATAAATTTAATTGTCAACATTTACATTTTGTATTGATTTGGTCATTATTCTTTTTTTTTTTGGTACAAGAATAAATTAGGCCATGCCTACAAAATAGCAGACATAATCCATTATTGTTTGACAGATATCCTCTCCAACAGACATCTTACGAAATGAGATGGGTCATTAAGAATAATCAAGCAATCTAATCTGTCCCCATTCACCTTAGCTAACTGATCAACAACTTTATTATCATTCCTTTAAATGTACTGAAACTTAATTTGTTAATTCTTAAAACACCGATAATGTATCAATCTAATTTCATCAAAATTACTTATTGTTGTTAGACTGTTCCACAAAACATCAACTAATAAAGTGTGATCACTTTTCAATTCTACTTGTCTAAATCCTCAGTCCCAAGCTAGTTTCAAATCTTATAGGACTGCTCGAGCTTCGACGTTAAAAGCTATCAGACATACCTGTTGTCATTCTAAAGCCCATCAGCCAGCCTCCACTTGGTCCTCTCATCACTCCACCTATTGTTGCAACTGTTCAATTACTCCTTTTATTTTCAATGATATTGTCCAAGCTGTCGTCGAGGTGATGAGCTCACAACTATTCCTACTAGATTTATTGAAGATAAAATCGTTCTTACTTTTCCAAATGAACTAAATAAAGATAAAATCGTTTTTCTTCAATAAAAATATTAATTAAAATATTAATTTTTTTAACATAACACAATTTAACAAAAAATTTAAATATATAAAAATTTCATAAAAATTTAAAGTACACATAAATTATTATACATATTATTATATTTAAAAAATTATCAATTCAACTCTTGTTTTCAACAACCAAATTTAATTAAGAAAAAAATTAACATCAAATTGATCATAAATTAAAGGATTATTATATTATGAGGTGGTGCAAACTATATTAGCCAAGCTGTTAAAAGGAGTATATTTATTGATCAGTTTTGCATTATTTTCCTTTGTGAACCCACAAATAAAAAAGGCATATTTTCTAAAAAAATTATTCAAAAAGAATAAGAAAAAAGTGAAGACGGTAGGGTGAGAGGCATAATGATGCGACAGATAAATGCCAGTTATATTCGTTACCTTGGGTTCCAACTTCCGATTCCCATGATTCCTTCCTCTTTAATTTTCTTGGGTCGGCTCTGCTCTGGCATCGCATCATCATTGATGTCTTTTCTAATGTCGCTCTCTTATTATTTATTTATCATTTCATCTTCATTCTTAGTGAAATAATAGAAAAAAATAAATATTCATAGAAAATCAGATCAAATCAAAACCAATTTTATAAAATCCTCCCTACCATAGCTTTACCGCTAATAAAGTGGCTTCGCTCTTCTAACTCTACAGAGTGCAGCAACCCCACCAACCTTCTGTTTTTGTTTTTAGAAGAGCGGCAAATATCATGCGTGCGACTAACCAAAAACACCGACCCTCCGCCTCCGATTCCGCCACCAATTACTCCATATCTGCTTCAACGGAAACTTCTACGCCAATCCCCGATTGGATAGCTGAGTCAATCAACGGTGGGTCGTTGCGAAACGTCGATGTTGATAATGGAATCAACGGTTGGGCATCACCCCCCGGGGATCTATTCTCTCTCCGATCCGTTAACTACCTGACTAAAAAACAAAAATCCTCTGCTGGCGATTACCTTCTCTCTCCCGTCGGTATGGACTGGCTCAAGTCCACTTCCAAGCTCGACAACGTACTAGCTCTCCCCGATAACCGTGTTTCTCGGGCGTTAAAGAAAGCTCAATCCCAAGGCAAATCAACGAAAAGCTTCATTGTCGCCGTTAATCTCCAGATCCCTGGTAAAGATCATTACAGCGCTGTTTTCTATTTTGCTACTGAGGATCCCATCTCTCCCGGGTCGTTGCTTTACCGGTTCATCAATGGCGAAGATGCCTTCAGGAACCAACGGTTCAAGATCGTCAACCGGATCGTCAAAGGACCTTGGATCGTCAAAAAAGCGGTGGGCAACTACGCGGCGTGCTTGTTAGGTAAAGCTTTGACGTGTAATTACCATAGAGGTGCGAGTTACTTGGAAATTGACGTTGATATTGCAAGCTCGACAATTGCTAACGCGATTTTGCACCTCGCGTTGGGATACGCGACGAGCGTAACAATCGATATGGGATTTTTGGTAGAAGCGCAGACAGAGGATGAGTTGCCGGAGAAGTTGATCGGGGCGGTTAGGGTTTGTCAGATAGATATTGCATCAGCGACTGTTGTTGACTCATTTACGCCACCGATTCCAACAGCGGCGGCGCGAGGAATGGGGTGTTCAAAAGTTAATCACCATAAACTGAGTGATGATGATGATGATGATAAATGATTTGAGTTTGACGGTGGTTAATCTTAGAACTTGATTTTTTTTCCCTCCATTTACATTTAATCTGTTTTTTTTTTCATCATGTGAACCTGGAGCCGTTTTCCAAGAGCCTTAATGGGTGTATATAGTAAAAAAGGATAATATCAAAAAATTTCGCCGATTTGCATTTCATTTGTTATTATTGCTTTATGTGTTTAGATTATATATTTTGACAGTCGAGGAAGGGGATGAAGATGAAGGCTGCGATGGCGGTGGCAGGTCGGGTGACTGGGTGGGAACTTAAGGAATGGGTCCCTTCTTTTTTGTCACAGTCGGTTACGTTTTAGAATTTTGGTGGGAAACATTTGCCACTGAAGTTGGATTAGACTAGGACGGCGAAAGAGGCGGCGGTTCTCACTGCCAACTTGAACAACAATAATGTTTCATTTATTAGCGCTGCGTTAAAAGTAGGGGAGACTTCCAATTCCCAAAGAATTTGATACCATTTATAAAATGAAAAATATTCAAGAAAATATATTTGATTAAATATTTAAAAATTAAACAATAAAAAAGCTATTTTCACTTTTCTCATTAAAAATATTTTTAATAAATTTCAACTTTAAATGATTTTATCATGATTCAAATAAAAAAATATTTTTTAATAATTTTTAAATATTAAATTTTGTATTGCGGTTAGAATCATAAAAGCAATTTTTCTAAATTTTATTTGTCATGTTGTTTAAAAAAGAAAAACCACCAACCATATGTTTCCATGTTTACATTATTAAAAACAAATTTTTATTTTTATTTTTTAACATATTTTCTAATTTTAAAAAAAGAAAACTACTTTATCAAAATAAAAATAAATATATTTTCAAAAACTAAACCATAAATTTCTTTATTAACATTTGACTTTAATTACCAGATTCAAGTTATAAACTTACGTTCTCCCACACCAAAATGAATTTTAGTAGAATTGATATCAAAATTACTTATTTCAATGGGTCGACTTATCCTTTAAATTCAAAGGTCTACTCAAAATTTGAGAATTTAGATAAAAATATCAAATTTAAAGAATGAGTTTAAGTAAAAAAAATTGGTCTCATTTAAATTATAAGTTAAACTCAAACTTGAATATTTAAAACCTAAACTCAATCTGACCCGATTTTAAGTTTGTAATGTTTTATATTATATTATGTTATTTTATATATTATATTATATAATTTATAACACATAAAAATTAAATTTATAGTAATATATAACAATATAATGTAAAACATTAAAAAATTGAATATCACTATATATAAAACTATAATAAATAAAAAAATCTGAAATTATTAAATATTAAAATAAATAAAAATATATATTTTAAAATAAAAACCAATAATATTGGAAGACCTAAAATAGGTTTGGGCTAATCATTCATAAATATGGGTGAGCTTGAGCAAAATTTCAAGTCTATATTTCGAGCCGAGCTTAAGCAAGTATAAAGAGTATTAATATCATGATTAGACTCAATCCATTAACACCTCTACGTAAGATTAGGTACTTTCATCAATAAGTAATTGGAAAAAGTGAAAGTGGATTTTTTGTCCCAAATATTTGGACCAAGTTCAAATCTTGAAATAGATATCGTTCAGAGAACTTTACTTGAATACCACCTTGATCCAAATAAGATTAAGTTTAGATCCGGATGAGAACATTTGTATAAAAAGAATTAAGTAATTTCACACTGAAACTAAAATATGTAAAAGTTAAATTTAAACAGTCATCAATAAAATTATAAATAAAAAATAACATTTACATTAAATAATAATTTATATTACTATTCAAGTGATTATAATATTATATTTGGAATTTAATCTACTTTAGTTCATTCTTACACTTGAATTTAAAATTTGAGGTTAGTGATTAACAACGTTAAAAATTCTTCTCTATCCATACCAGTTCTTGGTACCTCTTTTTCAGGGGCCGACTATGCTCAAGCCACCAATGTTGTTGATATTTAGGATGATAACAGTGGTGATCACAATAAAGATGATGACAACAACGAACCTTCAAATACTAATAATGTTTAAGATAATGCTTGCCACGTTGACAATCCAGAGTCTGACCCCTCCATGGTTATGGAAGAAAATGATAGCGATGATAAAACTCCCTCAGAGAGAATTGATGTTGATGATGACCCCCCAGTGACTGTATCTAGCCAAACTTAGCCGAACGACCTTCAATCGCCTACTATTTTTGCCCCATCCCCAAACCCTTGCACTAACCCCATTCCAAATTTTGATCCTTTCGCTTCAGATGATGAAGTTGATGAGACCATCAGGAACCAATTCCCAGCTACAGCTATTAGAGCAAGAGAACATCTACAAGAATGGTGAGCTGACAGACAGTTTCAGCAAATTGATAGGCTCCTATCAGAGCTGTCGAAGTTTTACTTGCCTAGAGAAGTTTATTTGGGAACAACTACTTCCACCGATGCCTCCATTCAACAAAGAATCAACATTCCAAGATTCATAGGGCTCCCTACAACTGAAGTTACATTTACCAACGCGAGGCTGCCGCTTGAAGACACTGACAAATATGTTGAGTCTAGTAGAGCACGAGCTATGAGAGGAAGGAAAAGATCTTTTCCGGCCTTCAATTTCTCCTCAAATGTCTCAATAGACGCAGCTATACTTGAATACTCTAAACCTAGAAACTCTTTAAATTTGTAATCTATGTTGATGTAAATGTTGACTTAACTGTTGCTACTAATCCCATTGAACTTGAACCGAAGGATGTTCTCAGCCCAGAGAACTTTAGTCTGCATAGCTCTTCCCAACATTTTCCCAGTGGCAATAGCCCACACGAAGGTTAAGATTCTAATGCTTCCTGGGGGCGATCCGGTTCAAAACGCAAGCGCACTATGAGCCTAGATTCCTCAAAAAATAATGCAAATGTTCGCGCCTCCTCTCTTCAAGCTGTTTTGAACGATGCTGAAGCTAGATTTGATGCGATGACAATCAACAATTCGAGCTCTCATGTTGATCCGACAAGGAAGAGGGAGATTGGTAAAAGCTCCTCCGCTTCTAAAATTCCGCCATCTTTTAGAAGAAGACATTCCCCTCCAGCTTATACTATTGTTGTTCCTCTTGTCCCAACTACTACAGAACATTCTGGCCTCAATATCGTTAGCAATCCAATCACTACTGTTAGTGTATGCCCTGCAGCTACTGTTATACCATCGAATTTGCTATCTCCTAGTTCGATGCCTCCTCCAAGTCTTAACTCTTGTCAGTTTTGATATTGCTGCTTCTCTAATTCATGACATTGATGATAATATTGCTGCTTCGAATAGGTTGAGGCAGGTTGTCCCTGAACAGCCTCCTTCACAGCCATGATTGCATTTAGCTGGAATGTTACGGGACTGGGGAATCCCGTTGCTCCTCCAAAGACTTTGACATGAATGCTTTGAATTTAGGTTAAGTTGATATTATCTAACATATCTTTGGAATTTTAAATTTGCATAATGTGGTTATCAAATTTTGATATAGGCTTACGATTAAGAATTATATTACTTTCTATTAAAAATGATTATACATTGTGTTATTCTTAAGACACAAATGTCTTACACGTAAGATGAGGAGCTTCCAACCGCACTTCGCAAAGAATAAATGAGATCCAAACATTGGACCTTATAAGAAACATTCTAAGTTCAACTGACTAAACTTTTGCAAATTAAAGTGTAAAGGAGCGGATTCCTTTTTGTTCAGAAGGAATGAAATAATTTTGTCATGTTATGGTTTCCCTTGACTACTTTGGTTCATATCTGGATTGATGAAGTATTTGGCTTTAGTTGCATATATGTTTTCCTATGTCTAAACCTATAGAAAGTAAAATATAAATGTTTAGGTAAACTATCAAAATAGTCACTTTAGTTTATCTCAGGTTACATTTTAGTCACTTACATTTGAAATATTACGTTTTAGTCACTTATAGTCACTTAGCATTAATTTCCGTTAAAGTTAATCTGATCTGACACGTTAAATCATCATTTCAAACAATAATTTTAGGTTAAATAATAAATTGATCCGTATATTTTTTTCATTTTGAGCAATTTAATTTTTTTCTTTTATGTTAAAAGAGATGAAGAAGGGAAGAAAATATAGGAAGAAGTAGCGAATGGAAAATAAAGAAAAAAAGGAAAGTTCAAAAAACATAAAAAAAATTTAATTGCTCAAAACGAAAAAAAATATGAGGACCAATTCATTATTTAACCTAAAATTTTCGTTTGAAATGATGATTAAACGTGCCACGTTAGCTTACCATTACATCGTTAATGACAATTAACAGCTCAATGACTAAAATATTACAACATGTTAACGTAAGTGACTAAAATGTAACATTACTAGCATAAGTGACTAAAATGTAACTTGAGGGAAACAAAAGTCACTATTTCAGTAGTTTACCCTAAAAGTTTACAAATTACTCTTAAAAAATAAACAACAATAATTTTTGAAAAATAAATTTAACTAGAAAGGGTTACTTTATGTGTTTTGTTATTTAATTTCAAAATTTTAATTTTATTTACAATTCACATTTAAGTTAATTTCATATTCATATTCAATCATACTATTTAATATATTAAACTAAAGAAAATTTTGGTTGATCATTTCAGTGAACTAAACATTAAGCGTATCCTTCAGAAATTACCTGCACTCAGCAGCTTTGCATCACAAACATCAAAATCAGATATTAAAGCATCTAAACCAGTATCGGTATCTAACCATGTTATTTCCTCCATCAATTCCCCTAACATTTGATATATCTCTTTACAAAGAGGATGTGACTGATCTTCAGCATTGAAAGCATGGACCTGATTCTTAATCTCTATCCAACTCCAACCAGGAACCTTTTTAACTCCCCTCTCTCGCATCAACCTTGTTAAATTAGCTTTTTCATCCCATCTCCTTAGGTGTCCATACAGGTGAGAGAGTAGAACATAGGTGCAATGCTCTTCAGGCTCTAATTCTAGCAGATGGCTTGCTACCTGGGTAGCTAATTCTATGTCACCACACACTCTACAGGCACCCAACAATGTCTTCCACACCATTGCATCAGGCTTAAATGGCATTGATTCAATTAAGGTTCTTGCCTCACCTAATCCCCTAGCTCGCCCCAATAGATCAACTGCACAAGCATAGTGCTCCATACGTGGTGGGATTCCATAATCAGATTCCATAGATTTCAGAAAATTTAAGCCTTCTTCCACAAGACCAATATGACTACATGCAGTAAGAACTGCAACAAACGTTATATGATCAAGCCTCACCTTTCTATCTCTCATCAGGAAGAATAGGTCAAGGGCAATACTGCCCTGCCCATTTTGTGCATAGCCGAAAATTAATGAATTCCAAGCAATTGAACTGTCATTGGGAGTCTCTTCAAAGGATTTTCGAGCATCTTCGATTATCCCACACTTTGAGTACAAGAAAATCAATGCACTTGCCACAAAATCATTAGTCTCGAAGCCCGACTTAATTGCCAAGACATGAACCTGCCGACCTAAATGAAGTGTTGCTAAATCAGCGCAAGATCTAAGGACAGCAGAAAAGGCATAATGGTCAATCTCTACCATCAAAGATCTCATTTGACCAAAACGTTTCAAGGCATCTTCATTCAATCCAATCTGGGAAAACCCAGTCAAAATGGAGTTCCAAGAGACACGATCCTTCAATTCCATGGACTCGAATAATTTTAAAGCTTCTCCCATGGAAGTATTATTCGACTTAAGGTACATTGCTATTAGTGCATTGGAAATAGGCACCAAGTACTCCAATCCCCTTTTAATAACTTCGGCATGCAAGGATTGTCCATGACTTTTGTGTGCTTTTTCAAAACAAGCACTAAGGATACTAGTGTAAGTATATATATCTGGTTCGAACCCCAACCTTTGCATATCCAGAAAAAGTTGAAAGCCCAGTTCTTCTTCCTCATGAACCAAGTAAGCAGCTAGCATGGAATTCCAGGTTACTAAATCACGCATGCCAACTGCACCATCAAACACTTTTCTAGCATCTCTGATTGAACCGCACTCTGAATATGATGTTATCATCGCATTGCATACAGTATTATCAAATGCAAGCCCATGTTTTACAATCTTGCCATGAACTTGAATTGTCAGCTTATAAAACTCAATATCATCGAGCAATGTAAGAAGCGGAGCAAATGTGCCATCCTCAGCCCTCACTCCCTCCGTCTCCATACAATGTAAAAGCCAAAATGCAGTGCTACGATCACCCACTTTTGAAAACCCAGCAATCAAAGCGTTCCATGAGACGGAATTAGGTTCGGGTAAGTATTCAAAAACCGTATAAGCATCTTCAACTTTCTCACACTTGGCATACATATCCAAAAGAGCACTCCCTGCATATACATTTTCCTCATAACCCATCTTAATAACCATAGAATGTAGCTGTTGGCCAACTTCAAGTCTATAAGCGGAAGCCACGCCCTTAAGCAAACTCCCAAAGGAATAGCCATCAAAATCAAAACCACATCTTCTCATGTTTTTTAGAATTTTGCATGCTGTCTCCAAATTCCCACAATTTACAAACCCAGCAATCATCGTGTTCCAAGAAACTGTGTCTCTGTGCGGAATTTCGTCGAACAGCTTGCGAGCGATATGCAACTCTTTGCATCTCGTATAGGCGTTTAGGATTTTGTTGGCAGTGTAAACATTGGCAAGAGTCCCCAACTTGAGAGCATGACAATGGGTCGTCAAAACCTTGTAAAACGCGTAAGTAGAGCTCTGGATGAGTGAGTTCAAGGGCCGCCTCATACATGGGTAACTATTTTCTTCTACCTGTAACCTGTTCCTCAAGCAGTTAATATCCAAAGGGATGAAAAAATAAGGATGAAGAGATAAAAGATCTTAATTCATATAATCGTTTGTTGCCGTCAAGATTTCTGGCCATAATCGACATTTTTACTTCGAGTTTTGACAAAAGAAAAATGCACAAACTCATTTACCTTTACGCATTGCGCTAGCCAATAATTACGGTATGAATTAATCCTGCTATATATACGCTCTTCACTATCTTCTTGATGTTATTTTAACAAAATTGATATGGTAATTTACATGGTAACTCATTCAATTTATCATCAACTTTCATTTAGGTCACAAATTTTTAATTTCATCAAATTAAACCATTAAATTTTAGGTTGGGATAAATATCAATTTTATACATGAACTTTGTTCTAATGTGTAATTTAATATATGAATTTTGATTTGATTCAATTATATACACGAAACTTTGATTTTGATTCATTTGGACACATTTAAAGAAATGGATACAAACATTTATTTTCATATCGGATTAATATAATTATTTGTGTATGCAATATATTAATGTAAGATGGTGCCTGTTAATGATTTGTGAAAATTGAATCAAATGAAAATTTCATGTGTAAAATCATCAAAAATCAAAGCTTATGACATTACACATTGAACTAAAAGTCTTGTATAGTTTTGATATTTATCTCTTTTTAATTTCATCAAATTAAATCATTTAATTTGTCAACAATATTAGAGAGCAATAGTTAAAGTCTCTTGTTGACACCTTTATAACCGAGCAATGATTAAAGCCCTCTCTTGACACCCCTAATAATGATGAGTTAAACCCTATTGATATAATTTTCCTCTCCAAATGTATAATTTGACTTTGTAAAAGAATATTTTTTTTAAAAAAATCTCTAATATAGATACAAAGCTTTTAATAAATTGAAGATAAAATTATATGTAATATTTTATCATAATAGTTATTAAAAATAAAATAATTAATAATATGTTAAAATTAAATTCATTAATTTTTTTTCATTTTTATAAAAAAACAAATTAAATTATTTTAAATAATTTTTCAACTTTTCTTGTTCTCAAATTTTTTTTAGGGAAAATTACACTAAAAGTCATCTTAAAATATTGACGTTTCTATTTTGATCACTCTAAATTTATCTTTTTATCAATTTAATCACTACCGTTAGAAAAATTGTTCATAATAACCATTCGGCCGTAAAACCCTTAACGAATTACTAATGGTATCATCAAAAATCATGGTTCTTGATGCTAAAAAAATCCCAGAATGTAGCAATTGTGCTCAATTCTCTAGCTCTCTCTCGTAGAGATCTCTTTGATGCCCTCAATGAAGGCCAATGTTTTGTGGCAGAAATTCTTGAAAAGCTCATGAGAATTGCCACCACTAAAGAAGAACAGTCCCAAATCCTTAATTTTGATGGTGATCCAACACTTGCTGATGCTGAATTTTTTTGTTCCTCATTTTAAAAGCTCTTCCATCAACCTTCATACGTGAGCTTCTATAGCTTGATGGGCATACAGGGCCTAAAAAAAACTATGTTAATTTCTTTTAACTGATGCTGCATTATGCCTCATAAAACTATACGGCTGATAATATATTTTGAGTAGGTATTATAGTGGAATGAATTCGTGATTAAATAAATTTTAATAAGCGAAAAGATAAAACTTCATTATAAATCATTTGAGCCCTAATTATATATGTTCAATCGATCCTTCCGTTAACTCATTGAAACTAAAAATGAATTACATGTAGAATTAAATAAACAAAAATGAATTGAAATAACGAAGTTAGAGAAATGAGTTTTCTCACTCAATATAAAAATGACTTATAGAATTAATTTAAGGTTTTCAAATTATTATTTAATTAATTATAATTAAATAATTAAAGTTCTAAAACGGAATTAATTAAAGTTCTGAAATGGAATTAGCTTTTATCATTATGAATCCATTGAATATGAAAATTAAATATGTTAAGAGTTCTTTTACGATAAGTATAAAGTTGTCATGACATTAACGAAATTAAAAATGAGTTGAGAAAATTAATTAATTAAAAAATTAATTTAATTAATAAAATAAATAAAATTTATTTTGGAAATAAAAAATAAATATTGGATTAGATTAAATTATAAAGCAATGGATCAAAAGTTTATGAAATACATATAATTGAACTTAATACATGAGAGGTCCAATCTGCCTCACATAAACATTATATTTATCCACCCAGGATTTTTCTATCTCTCTCTATACATAAATGACATTGGTATAGCTATAAACACATAAGTTTTACATACAAGTTTTATATATTATTATTCTGCCATAAAATTGTGAGAATTTATTTTTAAGAATAAATTTATTTTTTGGAAATTATAATTTTTACTAATTTCTATTAAGATTATTATTTTCTTATTGAAAGTAATTAAATTATTTTTTATTTTATGTTGGTTCGTGTTGTTTGAGTCAATATTCAACGCAAATCGAGATATAATGATAACAAAAAAAAATTATTTAATTAAAAGTCGAGAATAATATAATAAATATTTTAAATATTTATTACTCTAAATATCACAAACTAAACTATTTTTTAAACTTTTACTATAATTAAAAACTGTTTTTTTAACCAAAACATCCCCCGAAAGAATCATTAGTAAACTTAAAACACAAAAAAATTGAAACTTTAAAAACAACAAAGCACTTTCTATTTGATGTTTACTGATAAGAAAGAAAGCGAATGGCAACGTAAGGAAGACGATGATCAGCATCAGTACATAAAAAGCCTTATCTTGAAAATGGTGAAGGCGAAGTTTGGGAGGCTCTTTACGCGTAAGGGGAAGTAGGTAAAGAGATTGAAATTCCCAAAGGTTAGCAGAGTGTGCGACTGGAAATATAAGGAGGAGTTGGGAGGTGAAGCAAGGGTTGGGTGGTGGAAGAAGAAAAGTAAAAAAAAAAAACAATTCATTAAAGTTTAATGGTTGCGTTTCAACAATTTTTTTAACGGCAGTGATTAAATTGTTAAAGCTACAAAAATAGGAATAATATTATTATAAAGTGATTTGTGGTATAATTTACCTAAAATTTTTGTTAATTTATGAATTTAATTTTTTTTTAAATAATTTATTGTTAACCATTAGAATAAAATATTTAAAAGTTTTTTTATATAATTTTGTTTTAAATCATCAAAATTTGCCAACTTTTGAATCCTAATTGATATCCAATCTAGATTTCAAGTCTTGCCAAACAAAATGCCTGTGAAAATTTTTAATTAAAAAATTAAAATTAGTGACAAAATCCGAAAAATTCAATCAAAATTCTAGCCATATTTTTAAGAACAGCAAATTTTAACATTCATTTATATAATGATAGCAAAATTGCAGCTTAATCCTTATTAATTTCATCATCCAACTAGGTCCATTAGATTTCTCCAAAAATATACAAGCTAGAGGACAACATCACAGACAAAATTTACCTGTATATATCAGATGTAATATAGGCATTATTACAAGCTCAAGAGCCTTTATTTGGACAACTAAGTCTGCACTATTAATATCTAAGTCTGCACTACTAATATCATATGTAACATGTATGTCTATATATATAGGATACATCTGCACCTAATTAGCAAATGAACAAGACTGTCGGATTTCCCCTTCATCATCTGTTTTCACTCCAATGGTAGTGAGCTTCAAGAATGAGTCCCTCCAACTCCGGAAAAAGGTTTCTTGGTCATTTGCAAATGCTTCTACTCTTGCACTGGTTCTTTCATCCTCTACAAGAACCGAGTCTGATTGAAATAACCCCTTGTGACCCAATAGATTGATGTAATACTGATTATCAAACGCAAAGGATGTCTCGGGATCATTGTTGACTGTTTTAGACGCGCTTGAACCCGATGGACACTTTTTCATGAGCTCTTTTGCATAGGCCTTGTCTAAGGATGTGTCAATCAAGGTGAGATTTCCCTTGGAGTCCATTTGAAATCGATCACTGAATGCATTACAATGAGCTACTCCTATAGTATGAGCACCTGTAAAAGCAAGCCATTAAAGCAACTTTTGGTTTAGTGTGCTAATGACAATCAAAAGGGGTCTTGAATGAAATACCTGATAGAGTAACAAGGTCATCTAAAGACAAGCCTTTAGAATTGAAGAGCCTTATCATTTCAATCATGGTAAAACTTGTATCTACAATATTGGATCTAACATTTGCAGCATTGGATATTCTCCCATCTCTCCTTCCTGTTGGCATCTCGAATGCAGGTCCACCTGCCTGTTCGAAAACCACAACTATATTTAGTCCCTCAACTGAAGATTGCATTTGCAAGCAGATATGGCAGAGGAAAATGAAGATGAGGATTAGAGATTTTACTGTAACAACTGCATCTCTAGCAGCCAAGGCAACAATATCAGCACAAGAAACGGTCTCTGGACAGAAGATTTCGAGCACACTTTTAGCCGAATCGATAACCGAAAATCCTCCAAGAGAGGTATTTGCTGGATCACTTCTCTCAGTTCCATTTCCTTGTAACAGTACTGATGCATCACAACCCTGAACATGACAGGCAAACTAATACAATCATAATCACGACTTTGGCAAGGATAGTCAAATATTTTCCAAGAAGATATAATGCAAGATGCAACTTTCATGGTGATAAGAGGCATTTAACCCAATATTGGAACTGACCTCCACGAAACAGTCGTGGAACAAGAGGCGCAGTAGTTTCCCGGGAATGGTCGGATCAGAAGAGGAAGCTGATCTGACCATGTTGCTGACAATGAGCTCAGCAGTAGGACATGAACTTGCATAGAAGTTGAACGAGAGGCTAGCATGCAAAGGCGAGGCAGCAAAAGAAAACAAAACAAGAATGAGAAGAGTGCAACGATTTGGTGTTGGGCAAGAGACAGTAATCTTCATCTCCATTGAGGCCCTGATTGTCTAGCATAAACTGTATAACTAGTTCTACTCTGGCCTTTTCTCTATAGTTAACGCTGATCTACATTTACTGATACATTTGTTGTAAGAGGTGATCAATAGTCAACTAGCCAAAGGTTGCCATGCCCCATGAATTTACTTTATTTAAACCTGCATTTATGACCTTAGGCTGATGTCAGAGTGGTAGATGAGTTAAAACTCGTGCATTTAGTTACATTTGGCCAAGCAAACATTTAAAGATCACTTCCAACTTCACCCCATAGTCTCAAAAATAAAGCATGGCTCAGTTCCTGCCCGCCGTTTGCCTGCAAGATAAGAATTTAAAAGATTAGATACTACTAATGGATTATCCGACATAACAGACCGGGATTTATGCACATTTAAGATCACTTCCAACTTCACCCCATAGTCTTAAATCGCAACCATAATGTTTTTTTTTTTTTCTGTTGATTTATTAACTAAACTGAAGTAACGCAATCATCACCATCAACGACCAAGAAGCAAACTCGAGCAAGCAGTGAGAAACACGTCATAAATATCTTGACATCAAAAAGCTTGTGACATTTCCAGTTCATTTAACCTAGGAAAGTTCTGCAATTAGTCAAACACCAAAGATAAGTTGAGAGTAAGTAGATAGATTACCAGTCTAAAGAACTGAAGGAAACAAATTACACATGGAAAGTAGGGGCCAAATTCTCATAACATACGACGCCAATATATGTGCTAAAGTGAATTGAATTGAGAGGCTGCAAATTCAAGGGACTAGCTTCAATTTTTTTATTCAACCTTCAAGGACACCCATCTCCTTTGCTGAGAGGCCATCGAGATTTGGGTAGACATCTTCTTCGTTTATGCTCATCTTTGCAAGAGCTCTGGTGGCATCTTCAAGGATTCCTCCGTGCTAAAATATTGAATTTACGAAGATTTGAATCCCCAAATCTGTAATAACTAAAAGTTACCCGAATCCAGTGGTTTGGGAAAAGAAGTAACCATATATATCATCCCAATAATACGAAAAAATGTTACCTTGAACATAAATTGTGGATAGAAATCCACTAGCAAGTAAAAGGAAATTGTGACAATCCTACATTTCTTATCATGCTGTGCTACACTACAAGTGCATGATTGTTAAAAAGAAAAGCTATGGCTGGTTTATTCTCTATCTTATGAAGACATTAAGTAAAAATTTCCGAGTTCCACCAGACTTCATAAGTTACTTCTACTCAGCACCTCAAGGCATTGGTCAGAAAATCAAAGATGATTAATTATTGCAGAAGAATACCCCCCCCCCCAACCCGAATATTCAACCTCCTGAAATATCAATTTAAAGCTAGAGTCAGTAGAAGGATCTGAAGAAAGCATTGATAAGAACAACATTAGATAATGGCAGCCCAATATCTTAAGCAAGAATTAACACTTTTGTTAAGTCTATGTGCATGTATACAAATGACCATTAGTAGGCACCTCCTATCCCTCACTGAACAGAAATTCATAACGAAAAATATCATATGATTATTGCTTTAGGTGGTCAGAGCTGTTTACTATGGATTGTTCATATATCCACCACCACTAACATTTCACATAGGCTGTAGATTTTAGTTTATTGTGGGAATGTGCTGAATCCTTCAAGAAAAGGAATTGAGCATAAACTTTGCTACTTGAGCTGGGCTAAGAATTAGGGGCGAGTAAAATCCGATTCGATTCGAAAAACTCGATAAAAAATTAAATAGTTCGAGTTATTTGAGTTAATCAAGTTATTCAGATCAACTTGAATTAAAAAATTAAGTTTTTCAGTTTAACTCGAATATGAATTATACAATCCGAGTTATCTAAAAATCCGAATAAAAAAAGAAAAAACCACGTGTTTTTTTTTATAAATGTTTATATTTTCTAAAGTTAAAAGTCAAAACTATTAAGTCAAAAATACGTCGTTTTGATAAATATTTACACATTAAGTTATTATATTTTTTTATGTAGTTAAATAATCTTATACTTCGTTTACTAGTTAAATAATAAGATTCGTTAACTCGACTCAACTTGACTTGACTCAAAATTTTTTAACTCGATTCGAAAAAATTTAAATTGAGTTTGATTACTAAAATAGGATTCATCAACTCAACTAACTCAAATTTTTTTGACTTAATTCAACTTGACTCGATCGAATACTCAATCTTAGTAAGGATTACACCAGTCTAATGCATGTGTTAGAAAAATCCCAATGAGTTAAAGCTACCAAAACCAAATAGGTAACTCAGGTTATGTTTTCTTTCGTCATTAGGAAGTGAAAAAGGAACTGCATCTTACCTTCCACACACCAAGTGCTAAAACACACAAATTAAGGACAATGAAGAAGATCTACTCTTTTGCCACCTAATTTAAATGGGTTACAAATATATATGCATCAAGATAAGAAAAAAGAAAAATAGGTTACAAATAAAAATATATATTTAAATTAGGTGGCAATAATATGGAAGCCACATCAGCATTTGATGGGACACGTGATTTTCGTTACACTTTTAAGGTTGAGTACCAACACAATGATAAAAATATTAAAAATTAATAATGTCAGTGACCAAATCATAAAACGTAAACTTAGCCAAACATAAATGATTATTTTTATAGTTTACCCTAAATTTTAAAATATTCTAATTGAGTTTTAAAAGTATCAATTTCATATTAATTAAATCATTTTATCAGCCTAGCCGTCAATTTAGTTATTGAATGTTAATTCAAATCTAACGTGGAATATATTTAAAATACATAGATCAAATTATAAACATGTTTGTACTTTCTACATGAATAATTTGATTTTAATGTATTTAAAAAAAACAATAGCCAAATTTTTTTTAAAAAAGTTATTTTGTTTTAACTTGTCAAATCTATATTGATGATGTAGTAGATACATATTTATAATTCAATCCACCTATTCAAAATATGCCACAAGCTAAGTTTGAGTTGACATATAAACCCTAAATTGTTGAGTAAACTGATAGAAAATTTTGATTGATACAATATTGATACTTAATTAAAACATTTTGAATTTTAAACATCAATTTAGAATGAGGATTTTTTTATGGTATTAACCCTATTAATATTGATACAAAGATTATCCAGCTCACAATTTTTTATTTTTATTTGTTTGAGATAATATCTCATTCAATGGGTACTTAATTCCTTCCCTTCTACAAGGTTCTCTTTGGAAATTCAGAAAAATGTATGTTAATATTGATACTTTCTCAGCTTGTCATAGCTTGAATCATATTAGTGATTAAGACACAAAAGATATTATTTTCTCAGATTACCATAGCAAACTAATGAAATAAGAAAACCAAGGTAATTGATAATGCAATCAAAAAGGGGAAAATCGTTAGAAAAACTATTTCTTTGTTTAGTTTTTCTCGTGGACCTAACTTGTACAAGAAAATTGGGGTACAAAATTTCTCTGTCTGACCAGCTGATGGAGATCATGGACAATCTTGAATACTGCCTCAGGCCTAGCCAGCCTTAAAGCATTTTCAGACATGGACTTGAGTTCATCTGCTTTGGGACCAAACCACTGGCTTACGATATTGGCTATCTCTTTTGGCGACTTTGAAAATTTCCCACATCCATTTTCCACCACAAATGGAACATTGCCAACTTCCTGTAACATCGGAACCATGATTTTTAACTTATTTGGAAAGAGTTAAAAACCCATTACAAGATTCTTTTGCACCACTCATATTGAGGTTATAAGCAAAATAGCCTGGTAAATTGTACCAGTAAAACATAGTTTCAACTTCGGTAATTTGCCAATCCTGATAGGAATAGATATCTAGGAGGAAGCAAAGTTGCTTATATACAGCTTATAGCATGACCATAATAAGGTAGGACCAGCTAACACAATAATAAGGTATGGCATATAATCATATATACACATACATGTATATATATGGCATTCTAGAATATACAGGGGAAAGTACCTACAAGCCATGTTTTGTGTACTTTTATTTGCTTATACTTCCCTCTTTCTCTAGTTTACTTGCAGCTGATAGGTGAAATCCATAGGGTGCATGAACTTTATAAATTGTAACACCATTTATATTTCAACATGTTTCAGCCTAGTTCAGCTATATATAATGTGGTCAACTTATTAATTTATTATGTTTGACAAATTAGGGAAACTCAAATTAGGCCAGACTATGAACAGAAGTACAATATTTAGACAAATGAAATATAGTCAACACGATAACTCTAAAATAAATCTACCTAAGGAAGATACCTCAATCTCCCTCCCAAAAGCAATCTATATCTAATCTACTTCAGAAAGCTCACAGATAAAAGTGAAAAAGAGAAAGAGAAAACTTACCTGCCCAGCAATGAAATCATTCAGAACTATAGGAAGACCTCGTATCATAGCCTCAGCGATAGTCCCCGGGCCTGCCTATTGAAGCAAGAGTCGTTCAAAATTAAGAAAAAAAAGTTTATTACATGCATCCACAGACTATCTGTCACTAGAAAGTTACCTTTGTAATAATGCAGTCGCAAGAACCCATGCATTCCTCCATTTTGGTGACAAATCCCTTGACCTATAAGATTGTGCAATTTCAGAAAAACCAGTTGCCAAATAAAACTTTTCCTTAAATCGCAATGATGATAACACGGTTTGGCATGCTTAATTCACATGGAGATATGATATAGATATTTTTTTACAGTTTAGAATATGTTTATCACAAGTCTCCTCATGGTTCTTGAAAAAGGCATCTGGATAGGATATATACGTAGAAGACTTAGCCGTGCAAAGTTACCATTAAAACTTTGAAGAAAAGTCTATACCTGAACAGGAATTTTCCAATCAATTGAAAGCAATTTGCTAGCAAGCCTTTTGTTGTGGCCACAAATGACAAGGATTTGACCTAATGGCTCCCCAAGATTCTCATCATATAATGCATGTTCAAGTGCACGAGCAGTAGCCTCGATGGGACCCATTCCTTCCCCTCCTCCCATCAACAAAACAGCAGGAAGATCCTCATCCATACCTAATTCTCTCCTCAGTTCAATCTACATTGTCCAAGTATCAAAATTGTCAGTATCATTTGATCCAATATACAACAAAAGATGAAAAGAGATATCTATGGAGATAACAAAGCCGAACAAAATTGCAATAGGACATGAAACAAAACAAGTGATCTAATGGAAACCAGCAAAAAGAACAAGAAAAACTGCAAGATCTGAATGCACAATAAACTTGTTGCAACAAGACTTCTTTCCCTGTGTGCAATAGTTTGAGACAATAGTTTTAATAGAATAAAATTGTTGTAGACAAATGAGAATATAAAAGCTCATTAGTTTGAAAGGTAAACCAACCTTTGGCCGAACAGGCTTCACAAAAGAAGGTCGTATTGGAAGGCCATAAACCTTAATTTGGGATGGTTGAAGTCCAGCTTTCAATGCCCTTTTTGCTACTTCAGCTGATGGGCAATAGCATCTTGTTACAAGCTTATGAAACCTAAAACAACAATAAACATTGCCGAAATTACACCAAGGATAAGTGAATTTTGAAATATGAAAACTAAGATGCAGAACCAACCATGTTGGGTGGCAAGTGCTTAAATCGGTGACCACTGTCGTAAAGACTATCTTCTTCAGTAGACCCTTTGACTTCAGAATACGAAGTGGAACATGTTGCATCAGAGGATGTACACTAATAATAATGTCAGGCTGGTATTTCATCAACCCTTTGGCGACCTCTCTATCATAAGAATATTGAAAAACAGAAAGCCACAGATTAGAGGAATGGCGTAGGAAATCGTATAACTAATTTTTTGTGAGGCTGACATACTAATATTCAATTTCATTCACAAGCATGTTCGATCAACAGGATTGAAACAGTCATCAAAAGAAACATGTTGAATGGTGATTAGGTGCAAATCACAGTATAATTGTCATGGATTCTTACCTAGCTATGAATGTTGAAGTTGCAGCAAAATTTGACTGATAAATCACCCGAGGAGCAGTTCCATAATAGGTTAACCTCCACAATGATCCATGTTTGACCAAGAAGTTATAGCTTTTTGGTAATTGATTAAATGGCCAGGGCGTATGATCCGACCACAAATCTGTAACAAACACCTGCAATATGCTACTCTTAACATATAGAGCAAAGGTAAAAACGCGTCCACTAATTATTTTACCACTTGCCAAGTCTAAAATTGGCATATGCCTCCTTGTTTTATGTAGTACAGTTAGTTCTCAAACCAATACTAAACACTGCAAGTAGTGATAAAAGAATTGACTGTTCTTAATTTGTAAAATTTTCCCAATGCCTGCATTTCTTAGCAGCCAAACAAAAGGAAACTGACCTGATACTCATCCCCAAATTCCTCGTTAAAAGCAGCCTTAATAGCTTCAGCAGAGGCTCTATGACCCCCACCAGTATCACTCATCAAAATCAGAACTTTTTTGGGGGTCTCAGTTTCGACACTATTCAAAGGCAAACCTTCAACCTCAAGAACGCCACCACCACCACCATCTCTCACTCCATTGTTATCCTCAGGACCAACCCGAATAGAAGCAAACCCAATTGGGATTCTATCACAGTGAAACTTAATTGCTCTGTTAAAATCATTCAGGATTCTCCTGACGCTCGAAGAAACGCTGTTTCGAGCACCCAAACTGAGTGAAGCAGCAGCAGCAACTCTGCGCTTTTTCTGAGAAATTGAGTCTCTGAAGCCTGAAAAATACACGTGATTTGGCTTAAATGAACAAAACCCATCAGTGTTTGAGCTGCGAAAGCTCTTGTTGAATGCTAAGTGACCCAATTGAGTGACGAGATCGAAGGCAGCAGGGCCAGATTCTTGGGTAACCGCAGAAGGGTTTTGCATTTTTGAAAAGATTTTTAACCAGGTGAAGAGAAAGAAGTTAAAACAAATGCAATTTAATCCATGGAAGTAGTCGTTATCACGAATAAGAACCAAAATTCGGTTATTTTGAATGAAAAAGATAATGAGCTAGCTAAGAGGCAAAAAGGAAGGTGAAAGTGAGGACATCTAATGGGTATTATTGTAGCCACAGATATAGGATTTAGCTAGTAGATTCCGAGGAAATGCTTTGTTCCTGCTGTTCCTGTTGGGCTAATTTTCTATATGTCCCTGTATTTTTTCATATTTAAAATTTAGTTTCTCTGTTTTAATTTCAAGAATTTGATCTCTTTACCTTTTTGATTTAACGATTAAAGTCAAATTGATAAATTTCTTAAAAAAAATTGGATTATGTGGTTATTAAAAATAAGATTATGTGACATTTTTAAAATTAAAAAACTAGCTTGCCTAGTCAATTTAAAATTATGTGAAATAAATAAATAAATCTCAACTTTCACTCTACTTCTTTGAAAGAGCATTGAAAAACTTTAAAGTTCTAGGTTCAAAATTGTAAATTTTACAACTGTCAAATCAATTTTTTTTTATTTGCTTGTTTGACCTTTCATGTGTGTAATATTTGACATATGAATAATTTTTTTTTTAAATATCAAAATAATCCCATTTAACGAAAATATTTAATTTTCTTATCGAATTTAATTTAATTATTAAATCAAAAGATTAGAAGGATTAAAATTATTGAAATTAAAAGTAAAATGACTAAATTGTAAGTGTACAAAGAATATAGAGAGTAAAAGTAGAATTAGACCCTCTCTCTATCTGCTTTGGAAAAACAAGTCCCACGCTTATTGGGTTTGTGATGGGTTAGCTCCAGTTCAGTTCGTCCACAAGTTTCGTGATTTGTACTCCTCACCACACTCTCTGAAGTCAGACCCAATTATTATTTCCCTTTTTGCATAAAAAAAACAAGCGTAAACTATTACCAATTATCGATAAAGTTTTTTTCATATTATTTTTATGGTAATATGCGGTTAAATGGCTAATACAAAGATAATTTGGCAACCTTTAAAATTTGTATAATAATAATTTTAACCCTTAATATTTATACATTGTATCAGTTTAATCTTGATTCTAAAAAAATTTAATATTTATACATTGTATCAATTTAATCTTGATTCTAAAAAAATTAACCCTCAATATTATTCAACATTTTTTGTAGTTTTTGTGTGTGTGTGATTTTGAGGGTTAATTTTAAAAGAATAAGAAAAAATAAAAATTATTATCTTAGAGTTTTAGGTGTTTCTATTTTTGGTATAATTCTGATTAAATTTAGTTGAGAATTTTGTTTTTTTAGCTTTTCAAGTGACTAAATGTTTAAATGTTTAAATGTTGAAGGTTATTTTTTTTAAAATTAAGACTAAATTGACACAGTATATAAATGCTGAGAGTTAAAGTTATTATTTTGCCAATTTTAGAAATTGTCCCGTAGACATTTAATTGTTGGTGACCAAAAATAATAATAAAATAATTAAACGCTTATTTTGTAACTTTTTATAGTTTGGTAACAAAAAAAAATTCATCAACAGTTGGGTCACTACAAGTATAGTTTACCCAAAAAATAATTAAAAGAAAAAAAGGGGAATCTGGCTTTTGAGTTTTGATTATTAAACTGAACATTCAATTTGGGGATTTGACCCATTTAGGTGGCTTTTGGGTTGAAATGGGCTGACCAGTTTTTGTCGAATTTAGAATTTTCTTTATGAGGAGCAGGGGATATAGTCCTCCAATCTACAAAATTTAATTCAATTTAACAAAATTTTAAGTTAAAAATGCGTTTTAAATTAAAGTATGAGGACTGTTTTGCTTTAAAAATTGTAACCGACTGAGTCTTAGCTTGATTGGTAACGACATTATTGTTAATGTAAGAGAATATGAGTTCAAATACGCTGAAACGTATTATCCTCTTATTTAAAAATTTAATTCTAGGCATTATATTAAAAAAAACAGATATAATAAGAATCTTTAATAAAATTATAAAAATACATTTTTCTTTTAATTTATAATTGATATTATTACAATGACCCTTTTATTTTTTCATATTTTTATATCATCTTTAAATAAAAAAATTAAAAATTACATATTAAAAGATAAAATTCACTAGTGCAAAAATATAAAAAAAATGTTTTTAGCATAAAATATTTTCTTTCACCCATGTCGTGAGTATGATAAAATCTAATATAATATTATTTTATTCTCTTAATTAAGTTTAGTGCCACTAAGTCAACGATATAAATTCAGTTAGAAGATTATAAAAATTATATTTTTTATAAATAATTCAACAATAGGATAAAAATATTTTTATATTTTTAAGTTTTTATATAATATGCTTTAAAAATAACTATTTTAATTTAGTAAAAAATCACTATTTTAACAATTACCCTCTTAAAAATTAGCACTTTCTATTTACCAACTTTCTATAAAAAAATCATTTGTTTTAAAAATATACCTTTCTTACAATTTTTTCCCACCCACGTGATATAATCTAATTATTACAAAGAAAATAAGAATGATTCATCCACACTTAGCATTGGGTTTATTAGTTATTTGTATCAAGTTATAGAGTAAAGTCGAATATTAAAATATATTTTTAGTCTTTATACATTTTGTACATTTGGTGTTTAATCTTTTTATTTTTCGGATTTAAAAACTCACTTTTAAATTATAAATAGTTACGTAATATTTTAATCGAAAAATTAATAATATTAACTATTTGGACTAATCTATAATATTATAAAAATAATGGGATCAAATTATGTCAAAGTTAAAGTTTAAAGATTAAATTTCAAATTTAAGTATAATAAAGGGACTAAAACTGAAATTAACTATTTTTATAATTCAAAGAAAAAGAAAAAGAAAGCACCATCATGAACGAAGGTCATTACATTTTATTATACTTAGCAAATATAACTTGTTTTAGTCTAAATAAAGTAACAAAATTAATTAGAGGCATGGACCTAATTGAACATTTTAAATGCTTAAAATAGAGACCTAATTGTTTAAACAACAAAATGCGAGGGACCGAATCTTTGAATTATGCATTATTCATTTCTGCCAGGACAGGTGTTACCATGGCAACAGCATGATAATATATAATTGTAGATATGGTGAGGGATTAAAATGTTAATAATTTTAAACAAACAAAATATAAAACACACTTTCATAATAATATAATTTACTTTATAAAATAAACAATTTTTTAATAATTTTCTCACCGAAATAGTGCTCGGTTGATTTGTAATATTAACTCAACTAAGTGTTTAAATATATTTATAGATAATATAACTTACTTCATAAAATTAATTATTTTTTAATAATTTTCCAATAAAAAATTGCAAACAATAGCATTAAAAAATTGATTATTCTTATGTTAAAGCTCTTATTAGATATAACACGGGTTCAAATCGTCTAATCTTTACTCTAACCCTTACCTCCACCTCAATATTGTATAAATATATACATATAAACACGAGTTTAGAGAAAATTTTAAATCGACTAAAATATTTAATTAAATAAATTTACTTAATAAAAAAGATTATCCCACTAATTATAAATAAGAATTTTGTATCTATCAAAACAGTTTTATTAGCAGAATTTATGTAATAATAAATAAAAATGTTAAGCTTTATGTTGAATAATTTTATATTTAAATTATTATGTTTCCATTAATTAAAAAGGTACGAAAAAAAAGTATTATTTTAGTTTTAAATAGTTGATTTTTAACTGTTTATATAATAAATAATTTCATAATTCATATATAAAACTTTATAAATAACACTTTTGATATAATATATTTATATTAATTACATATTATTTATGAATTATTATAATCAATTATTAACTATTAAGAGTAAAAAATGAATATATCAATTTTTTATAATTTACACAAATACTTTAATAATTATTAGGAATTTTTGTTAGCATTATATTTAAAGTATCAAAATAATTTATATATTTTAATTATATTTCTTAATTAATATTTTGAATAATTCTATTTTGTATTAATTACATAAAGTAAAGTAATATTCTACATTGAATATGGAATTTAATTATAATTTAGAAAATAAATAATGTTATTAAATTTAAAAAAAAAGTTTGTCAAATTTCCTGAAATTCTCAAAATTCTCATTATATTTATTAAAAAATTATTTTAAAATTTTAAAAATATAGTTGAAAAATACTTTCATGAAATAGACACAGAGTCCAGGTGGCAAATGAAAACGCTCCTATCAACACATCAGGTGCCATTCTGTAAAAGCGAAAGCTACTTTCCTACAAATTTCTTTTTTCTTCTATGACATACGTAAAAGATAAACCAGTATTACTCATAAGACTGTTCTCTTTTCCTGTTTTTTGGACTCTTTTTTTTTTACTTTTTTATCAATGATGGATGATCAAGTTTTATAAGTCAAACCTTGGTATAAATATTCAAAACTGATTCCCAAAACAAGGTTTATTTCTTATGTGTCTCTTTGAATTTTCAATGTTAAAAAGTATTCATTTTATATTTTCTAATATCCATCTAAAGCTATAAAATATTATATAATGTTCTTTTAAGAAAATTTATTTACGATCTTATATATTAATTATTGAGTTAATTGAATTTTAGTTCAATTGGTATAAGCATTATCTTTAATACGGAAGAACATAAATTCTAGTACATTAAAATACATTATTATCTAATTTATGAGTCGGGAAGAGTAAATATGAATAAAACTGTACATTATTGAAGTTGGTTGAATTATTTTAACATTGAAAATTTATCATTTTTTTTGTGAAAAAAATAAAGGAAGTCTAGAGGTGGAGAAAATGCTCTCGCCAATCCCAAGTATGCTCAAATCCACTATATGAACAAATTTCAAAGACTTATCATAAGGGGAGGAAATGATAAAAATTTCTTTTCTAATTAAATTACTAATTTCAAAGAATATTTACATAACCCTAACTTTCTCCCAGAGGCGAAGTCAGAACAATTTTTTAAAGAGGACCGAATGAAATTTTAACTTTTTATAGTTTATATCATTATAATATTTAAAGAATTAAATCGAATTTTTATAATTTGGGAGGGAAAGTGCAACTTTACATTTACTAATTTAAAATTTTAGAAATTTTTAAAGGGTCTAAATAATAATTTTTCATTTTAAGGGGGCGGGGCCCCATCAGCCCCCCTAGCTACGCCTCTGCTCTCTCCCTTTGATTTTGAGTAATTAACTAATCATGGATGTTTCGTGTAATCTACCAGATATTGTAATGTGCTTCTTGACTTTTTAATCCAACTCATTTGAAAAAGAGAGAGAGAGAGATTTGATAATATTAGAACATGAAATTAGAAATTTTGTTTAATAAGCTATGATAAAATTATAAATTTTAGGATTAAAAAGAGTTTGAAAATAATATCATGAATCTTGGAAGGACGAATTTTAATGGATTGTAAAACGAATATGGAGGATACTTTAGTTTCACAAAAATAAAAAATTTAGTTTTTTTATACAATTCTTACTAATACTCACAGCCCTTTAACCCTTATATTACAAGATAATATGTGCTTAAATATGTTTGAACTAAGGTCTCTTATATGTTGTAATAGTAACAAAGGTTAATAAAACTAAAGCTTGTTATCCCCCCCCCACCAATGGGGGACAATTGGTAGAATGGAAAGCTACTTAAGAAACATACTTCACTTGCTACAAATCGGGAGGTCACCAAAAGTCTTACTTCCCGGCTCAGTCACCTAAGCATGTGGAAGATAATTATTCAAGATGGCTAACTACTTGCTCCCCAAAATGTAGCCACCACCCGCTCCCCCAAACACTTGGGCTTCTATTAGGAACATGATCCTTTTTATTACCAAACATTACATGGGTTTAATTGCTTTGTATCTCAAATAAGGAGGAATGACAGAATACATCCCATCACATGCATCATCATGCCATTGGAAACATCTGTCACACGTGTCCCATAATGATAACATGATTTCAGGTTTGCCACATTAATGCTAGCCAACACAAGACCTTGCCTATAAATAACCCCCAAGATGATAAAAAAGGGATCGATTCTCCAGCTCACTTGTCAACACTCTCCCAATTTACTTCCCAACAACCACCTATACTATCTCCCATTCTTTCTCTACTCTCCGACTAGACAAGGTGAACCGACCTCCGCCAGCACCATCACTTCCTCCTTTATATCTTCTCTTTGTTAATCCCAAGGAATCAACTAAATAATTTAAACTAAATATGTTAAAAGAAATTTAGATGAGTTAAAATAATAAAAAATTCATTTAACCAAATATAAATATCATAAAAAAAGAAAAAAATGCCCTAAAATATTATATGAAGCATTTATACAAAATAATATATAAAACGATTATGTTAAATTTGGTATAGGATGAATTATGTAATCTATTAAAATTATATAAATATAAATATAAATAAATAAATTATTTCTTAACATTAATTTAATTATAAGATTTTTGATATAATACGTAAAACTATCAATAACCTCTCTCTAACCTTTAAATAGGGAGATAATGTGCTTCAACACATTCGAACTAATATCCTCCTGCACTAATAATAATATTGATACCAATTAAACTAAAACCTAATACGCACAAATTATTATATGCTATGGTCGAAAATTCCAAGATATCTAGAAGGGTTGAGTGGAAAGAGGATGGGGGTAAAATAAATAAAGTGATGAAGTTGGTTACTGTTGTTTTTGTCGAGTCAGGCAATATGTTCCATCATCTTAAAATAATTAGGACGTATACTGTTTCTTATTAATTATGGCAGACATGATTTTATGTGTTTCTTGAAAACTTTATGTTTAAATGGGCCACTCTTATACTATTTCACCACCCTTATTTTCTTGCATTAATGATGTTAAAATTGCCAAATTTCTTATTTTATAAATTTAAAACTATAAATGGGAAAAAAATTTGCCCATAAGTTGTACCTCCTTCATTATTGCCAAATATTGGGTAACACCACATTTGGTAAATTTATATCAAATATGAATGATGTTTAGTTGCAAGTGTAAGATTGAGGTTGTTTGAAATTACAATATTATATTCTTTATTTTGTAAATAAATAATTTTTTAGTTATTTCTTTAATTGATATTTTCGATTAATTCATGTTAAAAATGGTAATTCCATTACTAGTCAAAACTATATTTCTATTTATAAATGAGGGTAATAAACTAGAATAACAGCGCAACTCACTTTGCAACGGAATTTAATTACAAACAATAAAAAACACCAAACCAATAAATAATCCAAGTGAAAATGGTATTCCAAATGGCTCGTTCCCTTTGTTCTTCTATTAAAAGACTTTGACTGAACGATTGCATGTTATGTCTATTAAAAGTTTAATGGTGGCCGCGAAACTAGTAGTACCAAAAAACCACTAGAGATGCACTAGTACCTTAACTGATTGTTGATGAAAGTATGTTAACTCGTCGCAATTAGATTGCATCGTCAAGGGCAAAATCAGAATTGTTGATAAGGGTATCATGATATTTATATAAAATATATATGTTCAAAATAAGCCCCATCTTACTTTTAACTAGGTAGTTTTAAATTTGAGATAATCTTGATCACTAAAATTAAGAAAAATGAAATAAATTAAATGCTTAATTTGTATTAAATATGATAATTATTTATGTTCATTTTTTTCTTAATTAATATTTAAATACTATTTATATTTAGATATTACAATTATTAAATTTTTTTTACTAAATTAATATTAATTTATTAAATTAAACTAAAAATGTTACTAAATTTATAGTAAAAAGTTATAAATAATATAAAAAGAAATCAAATTAAAAAAAATTCAAGAAACCATGATATCTATCTTGAAGAACAATACACAAAAACAACAATGACAGATTTTTTATGTTTTAAGTTTTAACCATCAAATAATGTAAAACCCCAGAATTTTTTTATTTTCTTACTAGCAAAATTTACCCTTTTTTGGAACAATTCAGCAACCCTATTCTCGTTTATCTTGCCTATGTGAAGTAAGTGGAAAAAGTGCTAAGAGCTCCGGTGGTTGGCTTCCTCTAGGAGTATTTAATGGTGATGGGTGCAAGTAAAATCCCTTCTCTGCAATTGACTTTTCCTCCTCCCAAACTGAAACCACCGGAGACGACAGTGATATGGTACCAAACGACAATGGAGTCACTGGACTGGGACTCGGAGAGTCGAGCCGGGAAACTTGGCCCGGAGAGCAGGACTGAGTAGGTGTTGAGTTGGTGGGACAGGTTGTGAGAGTACCGAGCTTGATCTCGAGCTTTCTCATGGCATGTTGCCTACGTTCTTGGAGCTTGAAAGGTGGACGGCGTGGAGCTGTTGAGGAGAGCCTTCCGGGGAGCTTGTCAGTGTCGGGGCCGGTGAAACCAGTGAGCTTCTGGACCAAGTCTCTGAAGGTGTTTGCATCTGCCTGAACGAACATGGTTGGGGTTGCAGATGAAGAAGAAGCTATGTTGTATTGGTGATTTTCCATGTTAAGCAAAGCAACAGGGCGGAAACTTTTAGAAGATAGAAACCAAGACGGGCTATAAATAAGAATATAAGAAGTAACTTTCGTTGATTGGTATTTGGAGAATGAAATAGGAGAATGTTTGATGGGATGTTTTTGTACGTGTACATACACTCGCCAATCTTATACATAGTCGGGATAAATCCTAAAAACTATGGTTTAACATTTTCTTTACAAAAAATAATATCATGATACTAGAAAAAAACTATGGGCGTTGAAATATTATTTAAAATTAGGGAGCCTTGCGTCAAATTCAAATTATGAAACGAATTCGAATGAAAATCGATAAAATTGAATATAAATATTTATATTAAAAAATTCTTTCGGAGAGGATAAAAACTTATGGAAAAAGAAAACTTAATTAAAAATGTCAAAAATAAAAAGGGGAGTATAAGATAGAGAAATAAACAAACTTTGAATTCAAAATACAAAATTTTTCTAAAATTCTCACAAACTCTCTTATCTTAATTTTGTTGTTGCTATTTTAAATTATTTAGGATTGATAAAGAACCTATTTATAAGTAAATTTCACGTGAAAATATGACTAAAACATCTTTAAAATAATCAAAGTTAAACTGAAAAAATTTAATAGAGTTTAACTAGGAGAAGAAACTCGGTTACGTGAAGAATACGTCGCCACGTTGTGACGTCGCATTCGACTCATCAGAACGTCATGCATCGCATCGTCGGAGACATGGTGCATCATGTCGTCGAGACGTCAATTATTTCTTACCTTGACGTGAATTTTGTCTATTATACAGTTAAAAAAACCAATTGTTAAGGGTGGAGGAAAGGTCTCAAATTTTGTCGTTTGTGCAAATTGAAATGATAGATATTATATGATGTGTAAAAAGAATAGATTGATGAAGAAGAGGATGGTGGCGATGGCGATGGTGATGACTTAACAAATGTTTGCTTCAGCGTGGTTAATGATTATGAATCATAGCCACAAACTATTTTCCAAGCATTGAATGCAATGCATGTAGCAGTTAATCTCTCGATAAAGAAAAAAAAGTCACAAAATTTTCCTAAATCTTTATAAAATTTTAGTATTATTTAATTATTTTATAGTTTTTCTATAATTTTTATAGTTCTCTAAACTTTTATAATATTCTAATATTTTTTCTTAATTAATTAAAAAATAAATTAAATTCTTGTAAAATAATTAAACCCTTGACGTGAACAGTTTTTGAAGTCAAATGCCATATCAACTACCACATCATCATTTCTCCACATTGACTGCTACATCAATTATTATGTAATCACTTAATGACTTGTCAAGAATTTCAACAAGAAATTATATTTCAAAATTCAATTGATTTCTAACTTTCAATTAAAGCTCAATCGATTTTAGTTTTCAATTAGAGCTTAAGTGATTTTTTACTACATTATGAAGGTTTTTTTGACATTTAAACTTACGATATGAAAAATAATATAAACATAATACAAAAATAACACCGTTTTAATTTTTTATATGAATTATTATTATTTGATTACGTCACACTCATGCTGTGGGTGACAAAAATTATATAAAATAAACACAAAATTAAATCTGCATCCCAAAAATCTTATTAAATCACCAACTTAATCATTTATTTCTTTTAAGATTTCTTTAATTATTTAATTTAAAAGAATAAGACGCATACATATTACAAACATAACAAACTGACATATGTCTCTTACAATATATGTGCCAATCTTTCAACACCAACTCATCATTATCCTTGGAGATCAAAGTTTGTTCAGTTGCTTTGAACAATGGCTGAGAAAAGTAATTTGTTGATATCCTCAGGCTCTGATTCCCGCATTTGATCTCCTGAACCAACAGTGTAAAAAGTGTTTTAAATAAAACCATTGATGCAGATGTATCAATTGCTTGAACACCTGCAAAACCATTTTCTTATCAAAGCAAGAGTGCAACTCAAAATTATTCCCACATTTGGTTAGGTTCAGGAAACTTAACCAACTCCTAACAACAGATAAAAATTTAAGCTCCAGCTATAACAGGGAATAAACCTTTGGCCAGAAATCTTAATCTGTAAGTATTCAAAGAACAGAGATTAATGACCTTTGATGGTGGATTAACTGCCAAAAATATGTTTATAAGCAAGTATTGGGACAACAGAAAATACTATAATAAGCGAAAAAGTCACTGCATTTGAATCTTTTAGATCCGAGTATATCTGTACTATCTGGATGCAGGATGCCAAATCTTAACGGGCGCTTAGCTGAAGTCATAATTGAGAATGCAAGTATTCACTCAGGACAGTTTCAAAGCACCAACAAAGTGAACCAATGATATATTCGTATATTTTCTTATATACCCTGCCTTTTTCCCTAATGAAAGAACATTTCCGATGGTGTCTGCCATTATTGGGTAAAGCAAAGCAACAAACATACCTATTCTTGATCTGACTTGATCTGTCCACTCATCAATGATCTGCATGATGCAAAATATCAAAGTGGTGAAAAAACTTTCTTCCAATTACGGTTCAAGTGCGCAAGAATTCAGATATGAAGGGCTTAACACACCAACAAGATAAAATTCATGTAGGCTTTATCAAGAAAATTGAAACTACCCATGGAACATCTAAGCATGGGTGTTTAATGTTAAGCATTAGTTTAATCTTGGTTGCTTGCTGGCAAGTGGTGCAACCACTTTAGACACCACTTGGAAAATAGGCAACCCTTAACAACAGGTGCATTAATCATTAGCAATGGAATTGAAAAGCAGGAAAACCTGGTTGAAATTGGTGAGTGCCGGATCATCAGAATCACTGGTGAGGGACGTGCCTGTTGATGCTTGCATACGCTGGAGTAAATTTCTGTTCCCAACCAGAATTGTTCTAGCCTTATCAATCAAATCCTGAAAAATGAAATCAATAATTAAACAAAGCTCAATTTGCAATATAAACATGCTCTCATAGGGGAGAGCATAAATCAGCTAGAACCGATTAATCAACCTATTCAGTTAGCTCGAGCCATGCAGAAAATTAAGTACTGAAAATTTAAGTATTGAAAATTTAAAAACTGAATTTAAGTTATAAAATTGTTTGATATATTACTTAAAATTAATTAATGAATATAATTAGATTATTTGATAAATATATATCTTAAATTATAAAAAGAACACATTCTACCTTTTATCCTTGATTTTTAAACATCTCAACTTTTTCTAAACAAAAAATAAAATTTTAGCAGTAAAGTTTTTATAGAATAATAAAATATTAAAATAAATAAAATAAAACTAATTAATTGAAAATATTATACCTTAAGCTTATCTACTTATTATTTTCTACAACTTTTTACAGAAAAAATTCTATCAATTTGTTTTTTTTTTTAGATTATGGTGTGTAAAAAACTAAATATTAATTCTCAGTTGATTTTGTCTATCAAACAAGGCCTAAGATGGTTTAATTGCTCAGTTATTTGTTATTAAAATTAGTAAACAATCGAATCAACCGAGTTAAATGCCTACCTCTCAACTTCAAAACTCTGAGATTCCTTAGATTAGAAGAAAAAAATAAAACCTGTTTGGCAGATAAGAGCTCACGGCACTGCTCGGTCAAGCTCGATAATTCTTCCTGGATCTTCTTCATTCGAGACACCAACTTCATAGGGTTCGCCTGCAATCAACACTCAATAAAGCTTCAATTGAGTTTAAAAAAAATAAAGAAAAGAATTATTGTCTTCTATTAGTTACCCCATATAATGCAAAACCAAGAGATATGGAAATGAAAGTTAAGGAAATTGGGGATTACATTATCAGGATAAATTTGTTGAAACTCCTTCTCGAGCCTGTACTGAACAACGAGAAGATCATGGTTTGCTTTGGTGAACAAATTCACCAAATTATCAGCTGCTTGATGATGGCTTTTCTCCTCATTGTTCCGATTATTATGACCCATCCTTTCTCCCCCTTTCACAATCGCATCCCAATTAGGGTTTTCTTCTTTTTGAATTTAAGATATGCAAATTTGCCGCCTGCCAGTGACAATGCTTATTTCTTTTTAACTTTTATCTTTTCAATCTACGCGCCATGAAGTGCGTGGATAAATTAAGTAATTAACCAATGTTAACTTTCAAGACTAAAAGTGCCGGTTTTTTAAAATATTTATTGGATTAGATCGGTTTTTGAAAAATGATGGAACAATATCAAAATAACGAAAAAAATTCAGCTAGAAGCATTTTTAGTGTAGTGGCAGAAAAACGTTTTTAGCTGAAAGTGCTTTTTGCCACATTAGCTAAACACGCTTTCAATTTGAAGCGTTTTCCTCAAATGACTGTTAAGAGTATAAGCAGAGAAGGCAATTAGTTTGTTATACCTTAGCTAGCTATTAAGTTGTTATCATCTCAGCTGTTATCATTTTAGCTGTAAGTTGTTACTAATTGGTTAACATAACAGTTAGCTCGTTCAAGGTTATATACTCCGGTAAATCATTGAATTGAGGTAGTTTATGAAAATCATTTTCAATAGAATTCAATTCAGTTTACCTTTCATTTCTCAGTAGTTTCTTCAATCTTCATTTCTTATACTTCCTTTCATGGTATCAATCGCCTAGTTCTTGGAGATCTTTCTTACGGCCACCGATGCTTCCTCTGACTCCACCACGGTCCCGCCTTGTGCCTCCACCACCACCAATCAGCTTATACAGTCCTTTCCCCGTCACAACTCCGTTAAACTTGAGGACGATAACTATGTGCAATGGAGACAGCACATTCGATTGATCACTGACGGATACAATCTCACTAAGTTTCTAGACGAAACTCTTCCTCTTCTGCCGCGGTGCGTGCAGTCACCGGACGGTGTATTGGCTCCAAATCCGCCTGCCTTGGCTTATGAGAAATAGGATAAGTTACTCACCTCCTAACTTCTTTCTACTATTTTTCACCGATTTTGGCTAGTTTTACAGATGCGAAAACCGCAAATGATGTTTAGATCATCGCGACTCTGTTGTTTGCGGCGGTTTCTGGAGCCAAACTCTTTCGAATCAGTCACGAGCTTTCTTCGTTGAAGAAGGGAGCGCTGTCGATTAAAGAGTATATCACCAATATTCAAAACACTTGTGCTTTACTCGACCAGACGGAGCTCGAATCTCTAAAATGGAGAAGGTTGAGATCGTGTTAACCAGTTTACCATAGGAGTATGATGCTGTTTTAACCCTTACTTCGTTCTATGCTGATCCTCTCCCGCTTCATCGATTGATCCACGTGCTCTTGGAGTTTGAAAGCCAATAGGTTCGGGCAATTCTGGATACGCCGTTGCAGGTTCATAGTGTTGAAGGTGCTCTAGCCACGATAGCGACTGAAGATTCTTCACGCGGTGGACGTCTGGTTGCTGGTCAAAGATGGGTGTTCCGATCGCGATTACAATGTCAGATCTGCAGTAGGTTCGGTCACACGGCTCAATGGTGGTATTACCGTTTTCATCGCGATTACAACCGTTCGGGGCCAGAGGTGCGAGCACCGCTTTCGTCAAATCTTCCTAAAGGGTGGTGGAATGTCTCTGCTGTGGCGCCTTCATTTGTGCAGAATAGGGGATTTCATTTTGGACGTAGGAGTGACCTCCCCTTTGGCCCTCTTTTTGGGCCGCTTGCACATAGGCATGGTGTGGATATTAGGCCTAATGGACATGCTACTGCGCCTGGCCTTGAGAGGTATAAGCCATCTGGGCTCATGTTGACAGATTAGCAACTTGGCCATTTTCCATGGATTCTACGCCTGATGGACATAGGGGTCGTGGTCAGCCCAATTGGTTTAAGCCTCTGATCATCTCAAATAATGTTTAAATTTGAGGGTTTGTAACTCATGGTTCGGGGTCTCGTGTTTCACGCACTCGGGTCTGTCCTGAGTCGCACCTCTGTGTGTTGGGTTACCCAGAATTCCCGACGTCCATTCTTCAGATATATCAAATTCCACGGGCTCTAATGTAAATTCCACCAATTTTGGAACTAACTTTGATGATGATTCCTATATTCCTCTTCCTGTAGGAACAACATTGTTGTACCCAGATTCAGGGGCTGCGCATCACATATGCCGAGACGTCTCTGCCCTGCACGAGTCCACACCATATTCAAGTATTTCTCCACTATTATGGGCAATAGGACTCCCACCAAAATTTTAAGTATCGGTAATTCTATTCTTGCATCAAAGACTAAAATGCTTCATTTGTCTAACGTTCTTTGTGTGCCAACTATACAAAAAAATCTCCTATCTGTTTCTCAGTTTACGACTGAAAATAACATGTTTTTTGAGTTTCACCCAAACTATTGTGTTGTTAAGAACATCAAGACCAGGGAAACTTTACTACGGGGCCACATTCGTGATGGATTCTACCAGCTTTCTCCGATGGTGTTTGTTCGTACGGTCATGGCTACATCTCCATCTGACCCTAAACCGCTATCTCCTGCAGCTGATTCTGATGTGTTTACTCTTTGGCACCGACGACTTGGCCATCCATCTGCTCCTATGATTAAGTCTGTTCTAAATAAATGTCAAGTTTTATTCAATAAAGCTAGTAGCTCTGATGTTTGTGTTGCTTGCCAGAAAGGGAAATTTCATAAGTTGCCTTTTTCTTCCTCTACTACTGAATACAATGAACCATTTGTTTTAGTTGTCTCCGATTTATAGGGACCTATTCCTGTTGCGTCTGAAAATTATTAGTATTATGTGTCATTTATTGATATGTGCACTCACTACACCTAGCTCTATCTTATTCAACACAAAGCTAATGTTGTAAGTTGTTTCTTTCAGTTTCAGCAAATGGTAGAAACACAATTTAGGCGATATATTAAACAGTTCCAGAGCGACTAGGGAGGCGAATTTTGTGCATTCAAATCTGTTCTAGCTTCGCGTGGAATTATTCACCGGATTACTTGTCCTCATACGTCTGAACAAAATGGTGTGGCCAAACGTAAACATCGACACATTATTGAAGTCGGTCTCACATTGTTAGTCCAAGCAAATCTACCTATACGGTTTTGGGGATATGCAGTGTGTTGTGTGGTTCACCTTATTAATCGTCTTCCCACATCTGTTCTAAATGGGCATTCTCTGTTTTTGGTGCTCCATGGCAAAGATCCTTCGTATGCTCATTTGCGGGTATTTGGATGTTGTTGTTTCTCGTATTTGTGGCCGTTTAATTCCCATAAGTTGGATTTCAGGTCTCAGCCATGTACATTCTTGGGCTATAGTGCTCATCATAAAAGGCATCAATGTGTAATGGCCCAAATTTCAGTAGTGTCGAAATAGTGATTTGAGATCACTAAATCTGACATGTGAGTTTAGATATTAGCCAGTAAAAGTTAAATGTGATTTTAGAAATATTTTTGAATTAGTGGAATTATGAATTAAAGGAAATTTATAGATTAAATGAGATAAAAACGAGGTATCGAGACCTCGAATTTATAAACCAAGTAATAAATATTTTTAAAAATATTTATGGAGTGTTAATAAGTTAGTATTAAAGTTTCGTTAAGAAATTTTACCATTTTGATAGTTAATTGAAGAAAAATGAGTGAATTGAATAAAGTACAAAACTATAAAATATGATTAAATAGCTTAATAGATTATAATTGAAGGAATTAAAATGTAAATAAACCCAAATTAGATGGGTTGGCAGCATGAGTGTGTAGGAAAAATAAAAATCAAGTGTGAACAAGGGGCAAAATTGAAAATAGGGTAAAAATTTAATTATAAAATATGATATATTAGGTAAATCTAGAGTTTTCTTCATTTTTATTCATCCTCTCCAGCAAAAACACCATTGAAGGGTTCTTTTAAGCTGGTATTTCATATTTTTATTACATGTAAGCTCAATTCTTGATTATTTCTTGTAATTTTTGTGTTTTTGAGACTTTTACAACTAGGTCCATTTGTTCAATTCATTAGTTTTTTATTTCATGGGTAATTTTGAAAGTTTCCATGAATAAGTGCTGAAATTTTATGATGATTTATCATGGAATTTAGGTTTTAATTTTATTATATGATGATTTTATGAAGAGATTTTTATAGAAATCAATTTTTAGGATCTAATTGTGAAAGTTATTGAAATTAGGGTTTTGTGATGAAATTTTGAGTGTTAAAGGATTTTAGGTAGTTTATAATGTCTTGATAAAGTGTTATTTGAGAAGAATTAGCTCAATTGATGAATAATTTGAGCAGGGACTAAATTGTAAAAATTGAAAATTTTGGGGTAATAGTGTAATTTTAAAAATTAAAGGGCATAAATTGTGAAGTAGAATAGAATTGAAATAGATGCTAATAAAGGAATGATTTTATAATTATAGATCAAGAAAACGAAGTGAATCGTGGAAAGAAGAAATTGTAAGAATAGTCCCTGAATTTCTACGGCTTTTGCAAATTAGCCCAGGTAAGTTCATATGGCAAAGTTGAATATTTTATTATGAAAATATTATGATTGCTAAGGTATCTTATTGTAGACGAATACTATCAAATTGTATTAATTACTAAATAATGTTTAACTAAAAGTACAAATTAGTTGGAACAATGGTTTTGAGTGCTTTCATTTTATGACCAAGATGAATTGACGGAAAAGATGTGATATGTGTGCCCGTATAAGACCATAGCTGGGCTATGGCATCGGTGTAATGTGATACGTGTTCCCGTATAAGACCATAGCTGGGCTATGGCGTCGGTGTGATGTGATAATGTGATTCCGTATAAGACCATATCTGGGATATGGCATCGGTATTATATGTGATCCGTGTAAGACCATGGCAGGGCTATGGCTTCGATGTGTGATATGTGACTATGTGCAAGTCCATGGTTTTACCATGACAATGTGATTGTGAAGCACTCAATTCCATTATTGTTCCCTAATTTGTCAATGGAAGTGAATGATAAATTGGCCCAAATGAGTTAAATTATGAATAGCAACATGGAAATTATTCAAATGAGCTTATTAATGAATTTTTTATTTACAGGATGAATTAGTTAACTTAAAAAATATATGTTTGTGTACCATGTTCGGTAAGATTTATATTTTATGCCTATGAGCTTACTAAGCTTTTATAAGCTTGCTTGTGTATGTTATTTGTTTTGTAGATTGATTTATATACAAACGGAGGATCGGATCTACATCAAGGATCACACTATCCTGATTTAATCTGGTAGATTTTGTTAAACAACTTTTTGATTTATATGGCATGTATAGTGGTTGATTTGATAATGTAATTGTAGGAACGATTAAGTATGCAAAGTAAGTTGAATGTGATGTTTTGTGTTTGAGAATGAAATATACATGTTTTGGCTTGAAATGATTGATTGGTTAGATTCTATGAGTGTGTAATTGTGTTTAAGTGCATGAATGGATGAAAGAGTGAGAAAATGGCCTAAAACGGCCTATTTTCGTCCACACGGGTAAACACACGGTAATCCCACGGGTGTGTGATATGACCGTGTGTCCCTTGCATCATTAAATGTGAAGTCAGGATAGTACACGGGACAAAGACACGACCGTGTGTATTGGTCGTGTGAAGGACACGGGTTTTAAGCACGGTTGTATGTCAAAATTGTGTGAAAATGGCTTTAAAATGGTGAAAAATCAGTGTACCACACGGCTTAGCCAAATGGGCGTGTGCCCAGACCGTGTGCCCCTCTGATACTTAAGAAATTGCAAGTCAGAATTCCACACAGGCTGGCCACATGGCCATGTGATCCTTACAGGCTGGCCACACGGCCATGTCTCAGGCCACATGGGCTTGGGCCCCTATCTCCAAGGAAAAAATTCTAAAGTTTCCAGTTTAGTCCCGAACCACTTCTAAAGCATGTATTGGACCCTGTAGGCCCATAATAGGGACTTTAGGGTGAAATTTGAAAAGAATTTATTCAGAATGCAAATTTTATAACTCGGTTTTGTATAAATGAAAGTGTATAAGTCTGGTAATGCCTCGTAACCCTATTCCGATGACGGTTGCGGGTTAGGGGTGTTACACAATGTTTAACACTGGAGGGAAAGATTGTTTTGTCTAGACATGTTAGATTTGATGAGAATCGGTTTTTATTCTCTACTTCTGGCATTCTCCCCTCCTCGACTAACGCCTCTGTTCCTACTTATGTTTCTGTAGTTGCTACAAGGCCCAGCTAGTCTCCTGTTGTCTTGCCTGAGTCAACTCTTGCACTTGCTTGCACTTGCTACTAGTTCATTCCTCATCCCGGGTACCTCTAGTCTTCTTCCAAGTGGCTTCAAATCGGGGGATACAAGCACCTCTCCTATTCGGCCACCGTCTGTCTCTCCTACTGCAAGAAGGGTCAATGCCCACCCCATGACTACTCGGTCAAAGGCCAGGATTTTCAAACCAAAAGTTCTCTCGGTTGAAGCGTGTATCTATGAACCCTATACAATTGAAGAGGCATTTTCTCATGAAAACTAGCGACAAGCTGCTCAAGCTGAATATGATGCTCTTATTCAAAATTCTACTTGGGAACTGGTTCCTACTCCTCCTGGTCGGAAAATTATTGGTTGTAAATGGTTGTTTAAAGTTAATAAGAACCTTGATGGGCCTGTTGCTCATTGCAAGGCACGTCTTGTCGCCAAAGGATGCTCACAAGTTCTCGGTTCTGACTTCAAATAAACGTTCAGTCCGGTTGTTAAACCTGCCACTATTCGAACCATCTTATCTGTGGCTGTTACTAGAGGATGGCAACTTCGTTACGTTGACATCAATAATGTTTTTTTGAATGGCGATATCACAGATGAAGTATTTATGTAGTAGCCTTCAGGTTATGTTTTATTTGGGCCCTACGGTAAACACTTAGTGTGTCGATTGAGGAAAGTCTTGTACAGCCTTCGTCAAGTTCCTCGTGTCTGGTTTGATAAATTAAAAAGTTTTCTTCTTTCTACTGGATTTGTCTTGACTAAATCTGATACTTCTTTGTTTGCTCGTGTAACAACTATTTCTATTTTGTACGTTTTGGTTTATGTGGATGACATTATTGTCATTGGGAGCTTGTCCAAAAGCATTGATGAGTTTGTTCAACAACTTCATCAGAAATTTTCGCTCAAAGACATGGGTGATCTCAGCTATTTTCTCGGCATTAAAATAAGTCGATTTTCTACTGGTTGTCTTCATTTGTGTCAGCGAAAGTACATCCGTGAACTCCTTGATCGCAGTGGACTATCTAATGCAAAGGATGTTTCCATACCATGGTTAGTTCTTCGGTTTTGTCAAAAGATGAAGGGAATCATCTAATTGATCCTACTAAATATAGGAGTTTTGCTAGTGCTTTACAATACATAGTTTTAACGAGGCCAAATATTGCCTATGTTGTGAATCGAGTCTGCCAGTTCATGCATGCTTCCACTGTAGTGCATATGGCTGCCTTAAAATGAATTTTACGATATTTACATGGTATTTCTTCCCTCTGATAGGTTGTTATTAGTGGGCTATGCTGATGCCAACTGGGGCTTGGATTTCGATGATTATTAGTCAACGACAGGGTATTGTGTGTATTTCGGCCATACACCTGTCTTCTGGTTGTCAAAGAAACAAAAAGTTGTGTCCCGATCCACTGCTGAGGCAGAGTATCGAAGTTTGGCTGCTGGCACCAGTGAGGTTACTTGGTTACTGTTACTATTGCAAGAGTTACATCTAAGTTCGACTGATCTACCTGCTATATGGTGCAACAATTCCAGTGCCGTAGCTGTCGCGGCTAATCCTGTACTTCACTCAAAGTTTAAACATGTTGAGCTTGATATTTTCTTTGTTCACGAAAAAATTACTTAGGGATCACTTGTCTTTGGCGAAGTACCAGCTCGTGATCAAGTGGCTGACATTTTTACCAAACCCTTATATGTTTCATCTTTTGTACGATTTCAGAATTGTCTTCAGGTCTTACCGGTGGAGAAATTGGGAGAATGTTAAGAGTATAAGCAAAAAATGCAGTTAGTTTGTTATACCTTAGCTAGCTGTGAAGTTGTTATCATATTAGCTGTAAGCTGTTACTAATTGGTTAGCATAACAGTTAGCTTGTTCAAGGTTATATACTCCTATAAATCATTCAATTGAGGTAGCTTATGAAAATTATTTTCAATAGAATTCAATTCAGTTTACCTTCCATTTCTCTGTAGTTTCTTCAATATTCATTTTTTATACTTCCTTTTAATGACTAATTAAATAACCATTGGAGAGCAATGGCTGCTCGCTAACTGTTGGAACCAACGGCTTCCCCGACCCAACGGTCACTTTTTAGTTTATATATAAACCCCCCATTTCATTTTTTTTTCAATTCAATCTCAACTCTCTCTCATATTCTCAAATTTCTCTCAATTCCCTCCTAAATTCTCAATCAAATTTTATTTCTCTCTCAACTCTCCTACTTTTTTATTAAAATTATCTTAAGATTTTCGAAAATTATTTTCTCTATTACAATTTATTTCGTGTTTTTCGAAATTAACAATGGCACAATCTTTAATCCGTTTTTATGGCAAGTACATTTCTGTCAATTAATTGCAAATGGTAAGATTTTTTTATAATATTTAATGTAATTTGATTTAAATCAATTGCAAATCTTATCAACTTCAACCTCCCCTAAAAAAATGATCAAAACTCATTTGCATTAAAAAAAATCGAAAAAAATTACAAACTAATCTTTAATCAAATCAAGTAGTTTGAGCTTCGATTATGAATCGAATTGAATTTTACAATTCAAATAATTCAAGTATATGATTGGTGCAAATACAATGCTTGTAAATTTCGAATTAAATAATTATTAACTTTACATCTGAAAATTTTATAATAAAAAAAACTAAAGAATATATAATAAACTAGAAAAATATATATAAAAAAACTCAAAATCCTACAAAACCCTAAATGTAAAATGTTAAAAATCACAAAACCCGAACTTTATTAAAAAAAAAACAAAACCTAACCTTAAAAAAAAAGAAAACACTTCTAATTGAAAATGTTTTTGTTATTTCGACCTAATCCCATTATTTTTAAAAAATATGACCTAATTCAGTAATTAAAAAAGAAGAAGGCATTTTTCAAAAATTCGGTCTAACTTTCACCTTATTTCATTTCACCAAGTTTTTTAAAAAAAAAAGAAAGGATAAAAAAGCCTAACTAAATTAAAGTAATTGCTTAAAGAAATACAAATCAAAGAAAAACGACACGACACCTTTTATATATATATATATATATATAGGTCGTTGGGTACAAAATATCGTTAAAATCAAATAAATCAAGATAATTCATTTTTTGTTTTTATTTATTTTGTTATTCGGCTTAAATAATTTATTTGATCGATTTTTAATTTATGATATTTAAATTGAATAATTCGATAAAATCATAGTAATATTCAATTACGCGTATATAAATCAACTCAAATATAAAATAGTTCAATTAATTAATTAATTAAAATATAAAATTAAATAGTTAAATATAAAACAATAAAATTGATTAATTTCAATAAATAACCCAACTTAAGTAAAATATAAAATTAAATACTCAAATATAAAATAATACAACCTAACCTAACCCAACCCGATTAACTAATTAATTTAATATAGATATAAAATTTCGATAAATAGTAAAAATATATTATTTCTTAAATGTTTTACAATGATAATTCTTCTTTTATTTTATTAGCTTGTGAATTTAATAAAAGTACAAAATATTAGTTTAATAAAAGTATGTAGAGTAAATTTTAAATTTGTAAATATTATAGAAATTTATGGTATATTTTAACTAAAAAATAATAGGTAAATTATATCTATGGTCACCTTAAAATAAAAATTTTCTTATTTTGGTCACTCTAAAATTGTTTTCCAAATTAGTCACTCTGATTAAGATAATTGTTTGAATTAATCACTACCGTTAATAATTTTGTTAACCCACTAATAGATTGAAGATGTTAAATGGTGTTAGTGGTGTTGGGCAGTGACGAGGATATTGAGAAAGAGAGAATAGAAAAGAAAAATAAAGAGATAAAAAAATAATTCATCATGTTGCAAATAAACAATTTTTTTTTGACTAATTATAAAGAGGTTTCTAACTTCAGTCAAAAGTAAAAAAAAAATATCACGTTAACAATCCGTCAGTGGATAAAATTTTAATGACAGTGACTAGTTCGAATAATTATCTTCATTAAAATGATTAAATTGAAGAAAAAAAATTAAGATGATTAAAATAGGATAAACCCTATTTTAGGGTAACTATGGATGTAGTTTACCCAAAATAGTAAAGCCATTATATTTCAGTCATCGTCGACCATTCTAAAGACGTGGCAGAACCATAATTTACTCTTTAACTTAATTTTGGGTAAACTATCAAAATCTTCACTTTTGTTTACCTTAGTTTATATTTTAGTTATTTATATTTGAAATATTACGTTTTAGTCACTTATGTTATTGCGTTATAACATTTTAGTTACTAAGCCGTTAATTGTAGAAAGGAGGAAAATTTAGAAAAACTACGTTAAAATAAATAGAGAATGGAGAAAAACAGTGGAGAACAGAAGAGAATGGAGAATAAAGAAAAAAAATAAAAAGAACATAAAAGAAAAAAATTAAATTGCTCAAAACGAAAAAAATATGGGGACCAATTATTTAAATTAACCTAAATTTTTTATTGAAATGATGATTTAACGTGCCATGTGAACATATCATTAACAACAATTAACGGTCTAATACGTAAATGACTAAAACATAACATTTCAAAATAAGTAACTAAAATGTTAGCTGAGGTGAAAAAAGTGACAATTTTGGTAGTTTAACCTTTAATTTTGTTTTTGTTTGTTTGTTATTTTGTGTCGTTCTGATATTCGGTTTTCCATGACTTCCATCTTTGGTTAGTTCAACGGTAGCAGCACATTCTCTTACATTCTTCTTTCGGTTCCACTCCAACAACCAGACATGGTAATTCCTCCTTTTATTTTCCTTTAGTTCTACTAATTTTGATTTTAAATTTCATTTCTTTTATTTTCCCTTTTTGTTCAATTTCAAGTTCTTTCCTCAACAAACTAGGGTTTCGTTAAAATTTTCTTTTCGATACAAAACCAACCGAATCGCAGCTATTTTCCTATTACTACACGATTTTCGATTTCGTTTGTAGAAATTACTTGTTGATTAATTCATTCTTTCCGGCGTGTTAATGGTGCAATCCTACTTTCGTAGTAATCATTTTTATTTGATCAATATGGTCGGCGGTGTATATATATATATATCTCCTCCTTTTGTTTTTGTGCGTGAAATTTAGGCAAACAGGCACACCATTATTTTGATGCAAACTTCACAGAGCAGAGCAACCAGAACATTTATGGATTATGATTCCATAAGTCAAGCTATGGATGGTATGTTTTTGCCTATATTTTTCTTGGTTTTTGTTGTTTTGGCCTACTAGTGTATGTGTTGATTCTACTGACTGGATTGCCCGTGTGGGATTCGGACTTAAGTACCTACTGCCTGTGTTCTGCAGGCAGTGGACTGTACCTTTTGCATATCATATGTTTTTCATTCTATAGAATGTATGTCCTAAACTATTTATATTTTCCATATTGTGTTAATGATTTGGTTGAATGAATTTGAGTGGTTCCAACACAAGTCTCCGGATTGAATCTACACTATTTTTTCCTTCTCATTGTTTAAAGATTTGACAAGTTTGACAGATTATGCTATTTGGCATGTGCAGGGATATGTGGACTATATGAAAGGAAACTTAAGGATCTAAATCCAGCTACAGGAAACATCACTTACGATATTGCTGATCTTTACAATTTTATTGATGGCCTTGCAGATATGAGCGCCCTTGTGTATGCCTCTCTTTTCCTCCACTGTTTCCTTTTTTATATAATGCATCATTCTCATGTATTTTATGTTATATTGCATGCTCAGTAGTCATGTGTCCATCATAATAACTGTTAATCAACGGCATGAATATGTCACGTAAAACCTGAACCCCAAGGAATAACTGTGTTTTGAGTTTGTAAGTAGACTATTTCCTTCTGGTGAAACTCAAATATGTTTGTGAATAAGTTTTGTTACGTAAGTTCCTTTTTTTGGGGGAGGACCATATCTCTATACCCATTCCCAAATATGTCCCGGACAGAGGTGTTAATCATGGAAACTTAAGAGAAAGAATGAAGAGTCTGGGTAACATGGTCCTACATCCAAGGAAATTAATATGGCTGATGGGAAAGTCTATGTATAACTTTGATTCTGAGAATGGTCCAACAATCATGGGGTAATGAGTATCATTGCATATATGGGAGACAACATCTTGCAACAGATTATTGGATTGTTTGAATAGGTGGAACCATCTGGTTTCTCTGCGTTCCATGGGAAGCTAAACGGTTTACAACCAATGGCTTTTCAAAGTCCCTTCCCTTTTACCTAATATTTGTTGCTTGCATCCATGTTCTTATTATTTATTTGGTGGGATAATTGGTTTTACCATTATTATTTTATGGCTTGCAGCTATGATCACAGGATTCAAGCTTTTTTGCCTAACGACAGGCAATGGATTAAACAGAAACTATTTCAACACCTGAAGAAGTTGGCACATTAAATAAATCCTGTTCACTGAAAGTAATAGAAAAAAAAAATGTGCATCAAAGTGCAAAAGACCTCATATCATATCTGATAATTGTGCTTTTATTATACCTCCTAACTTTTGCACACATTTTTGAGTACCCATTGCAGCTTTGTCCAGAGTTTCAGATGAAATACCACAGGTTTTGTGTGGTCAGTGTTGTACTCTAAGCAAAGTTACTGGTAATTTTGTCTAGAAAGCTTGACCTTTACTATAATCATATACTATTTGGTTGAGTGCTTGGTATTTGATGGTAATTTCATGTCAAAAGCTCAAGTCTTGATAATCAAGCAAAGGAAAATTATATTCCTTTTCAATACAAATTCAACCCAGAGATTAAATTGTCGATATTTCTCATATTCATATAGATTACAATTTCATTGTCAATGATTTAGCTAAGAATGCAGGTTTTCAAGGCATTATCTTTTTCTGCTCGCTTTCAGCTGTTATTTTAATCTTTCCCTTGCATTTTTTTTTTTTGAAATGAACTTTCAATTTATGGAAGGCACTAAGGTCAATAAAAAAAGATCAAATATCCCATAAAGCCACAAAGCAACAATCAAAATGGTAAATTTTCATTTTAGTTTATTTTTTTAGTTTTAAAATTATATGTTAATATAATGGTAAAATTATATTTTGATTCCATCAAAATAATGAAATTTTAATTTAATCCTTGTAAATATTTTAAAATAATAAATTAATACAATTAAAAAATATTTAAACCTTTTTATTTTTAAATTACAATTCAATTTTAACTTCTCTTGAAGTAAATTTCTAGTTTTGTTCTACTAATTACACAATTAGGAAAGCTCATACAGAAACAATGTCAAATTAGTGTATTCCCGTAGTCATTTATCTTGACTTGTCAAAAAGGCAGACGCCTGCAACTTTTGATGATACAAATCTATAATATATATTAAAGCCAATATAAAAGATTCCCACCAACCATTACCACTTTTAGACGTGGATGAACCACAGTTGATGACAGAAAAGGCACAAACCATTAAAAAAAAAGACCCTTTCAGTAATTTTGTAGCACAAAAGAAGCATACAATACAATGATGTTAACTGTTTATTCTTTACACGACTGCCTGCACTGCAATCAAAAAAAATTCAGAGCTTGGATCTTGTAGAGAGGTTTTGGGGATCCCAACTTGAAAATTGGTTTGATTTTTTACTTTCCCTTTTGGCCAATAACTGTTAGGAATACATGGCAGCCATAGAATTTGCTATTTGGATATATAAATATTTGTATCTGATGATCAGGTTTCTGATATTTGTACCTCAGACTGGTTTGATACTAGAAGAATGTTTCATCCAAGAAAATTGTTGCTTGATTATCTTTAGCTGGCCTTGCTTGCATGAGTTTGTTGCACTAGGAACAACCGGCAGTAGAGTCAAATGGATCTCTACGCGGGGAAATATGCACGAAACTTGAATCCTCGATCGCTTCATTGTAAAGCAGCTTCTGTACGTAGAACAACATATAACACTGTGAAGCTCTCACTATTCCTTCATCAACCTCAGATATCCAAGCATCATCGCATTTGTACCACTGGTTCTTTAGTCGCAGATAAGTCACGTAATGTCCTGACTCCAGCATCCCCGAATGAGCAATCACAGCAAAAATCTCATATGCTGCAGAACTATTGGAGTTGTCATATTCGAAAGTGAATATTCTATTTCCGAACTTGCTTCTAACAATGGAGGATGACAAATATGGAGTCATGTCCAATGAGAAAGGGAACTGCATATACTGATTGATTTTCCTCGATATTTTTCTGACTAAAGAGTGCTCGACTCTCTTTATATGTAAACACAGCACCAATGGGAGTCTTCTAATAGACAGTTGCTTTGACGAGTCACGTAGTTCTTGACAATTTTGACAATGAAGTTTTTGATCAGAACCTAACCTCTCAGCTCTTGTAAACAAATTCAGACAACCCGAAAGAGTAGACGCACCTGTCTTCTCATCAGGTTTAATGGGTTTGTTAGCATTGGATGAAGACAAATTACTCGTGTCCATGTTAAGTGAAATATCAACACAAGGATCGTAAGTTGTGGAAGTAAATCCGCAGGAGATGCATGTCACATCAGATCTCAACAACCCAGAGAATGCCCTATGAGCAATACATTGGCAGTCTCCATCATCTGTGTAAAAGAATAACAACATCATGAGTAAAAAGAACTGCATTTCAAACCCAGATTATGTCCAGATTATCGGTTTGTTAATATATGTATGTCTACAGGTCAGTTCTAATTGTTTCCAGCCTCTTCAACATATGCATGTCGACATCAAAATCCCGAACTACCACTGACAATTAATCAAATTTCATATTCTGCATCTAGGCCTGGTGTCCTCTACAACTGTATTTATGGCTATGGATTAGTAGCATATGAGATAGAGAACCATTACTACCTTTCGACAATGTAATTGTACATAGGACATGAAATTGAAGCAAGCAAACATGGTCTCAGCATCTTATTACCTTTGCCGGAGTTTCGTATTTTGCTTTCCATCTCATGAATCCCATCTAAAACTGAAATGAAGAACTCATGAGCATCCTGCTCCTCATAACTAGCTAGATTCGATGAATGCTGCCACCAGCTTCAATAAAAAACAACATAAATCCATCAGTAAAGCATGATCCATCCTTAGGCATTTAGAAACCAAGGAAACAACTTGTCATTTTCATTTTGTAATATAAAGAAGTTTATTTTTGAGATTAACTAGTCTTTACAACCCTGAAAATGGAGAATCCGACCGACATCGAACCAAACTTTTAGTTTAAACCCATTTCCTTTCACACAATACTTATTCCAGACAACAGATCTCAAGTAAAACAACCTAAAATAACCTAAAGCACCGCAGTATACCATTCAAATAATGCAAGTCAAATACCAGAACCAAACTTTTAGTTTAAACCCATTTCCTTTCACACAATACTTATTCCAGACAACAGATCTCAAGTAAAACAACCTAAAATAACCTAAAGCACCGCAGTATACCATTCAAATAATGCAAGTCAAATACCAAAATCAGTAACTCAAACAAGCATTGAACCAAGGCACAAATTTATTTTCAGACCTATAAAGAAAGTGAGCAGGAGTATAAGGGGTTCGATCACCGGAAAACATAGCTGAAGAAATAGCATCAATGTCACAAAGCAAGCAGAGCTTTTCACCAGATCTTTTCCTGCATTGAATACTGTTGTGTCGATCATTCAGAAAGTAATTCCTCAAAGGAGGAGCATGAAGCAAAGCCTGCAACACAGAGTTCATAAAACAAGTACTCCCCAGATTGTTCAATCCCCTCAATCCCAATGGATAACATGATTTTGCTCTCCGATCTCTCATTGAAACCAACAGTTTTGATTTCTTCAAATCTAATCCTATCCCAGAATCTAATCTCTTTCTCTTGCTTGATCTCTCACCACATGCCTCAAAACCATTGGTTTTACTTTTACTACCTCCAGGCAAGTCCTTGACTTGGTTACACACAACAACTTTGTCAAAATCAGGATCGTAGACCTGATCACAACACAAACAACAATAAAGCTCTGATCTGTTCATGTCAATAGCTACCTCATGGCCTTTCTCAGATTGGGTATGTAAAAGAATGTGGGTTGGACACCATAGTGAAGAGCACATCAAACAAAAGTAAAGTCTTCCTTGATATCTATCACAGAAACTACATCTGGGTATTTTAGTGGTGTGTTTAGCAACTCTAGTTCTTCCATTAGGGGTGGTCTTGAGGCAAATTCGGATGGAATAATAAGTATTGAAGCCATGCCTGAGCTTGTAATCAGCTAGGTGTTTGCAGGGTTTGGGGGTAGTGTAGATAGAGTTTCTTGCGCACATGCTGCTGATGTTGAATACAAAAATGGCTTCGAATTGATGTATGAAGCTGAGATTTTTATCAAGTGTAAAAAAATCTATTAATAATAAATAACAGTATACTACGATCTATATATATTGATAAAGAACATAAAAAGAAAGAAACATGATTTTCCAAGAAAATTATCCAACTGGAAATACTAAAAGAAGAAAACAGATGGGATTTGGAATAAAAGAGTGTGGATTTTGGCTCTTTTATTTTGGGTTGATTGAGTGAAAAAAAGAGAAACGGAAAACAGGGACGCAATTGTGGAGGGTGCTTCGAGGATGGCTTAATTCATAATTTAGCCCTGAAGTACTTCCATTTTCCGATTTTGGTATTTTTGGTCCAGTTACAAAAAAATCTATTATGCGACTTTGGCTAATGAAAAAGTGCCTCGTAATTTTTTTTGGCCAACATGACAATTATATTCATATAAAATAAAAATATTAAATTTAAATTAAAAATAGAAATTTATAATACTAAATATTTAAATATAAAAAACTTTATTGATTTTGACTAACTGTTGACCGATCATCAGTTGGGGTTGACCTGCCACGTGATATTTTTTTCATACTGAAGTTTAATATATAATCATAAATTTTAAAAAATAAAATAATATATAAAAAGTAAAAATAGTTAAAAAATTAAAATTTTTATAATTTTATAAAAAATTATTTTTTATAATTCATATTTTTCTAGATTTTATATATATTTCTAAATTTTTTATATTTTTATTTTTATTTTCATATTTTTAAGGTGTATATACATTTAATAAAATAAAAATATTTATTATTTTACATAAAGTCATTATATGGTATTTTGTGATTGGCCATCAATTGTTTTTTAATATATATTAAAAATAAACTAAAAAAAATCTACGAGAAACATACTTTAGGTATTAAATTAAAAAGTAATCGATATTTTAAGTATCAAATTGAGACAAAAAAATTTAGATATCAAAATAAAAAAATAAATATACTTTAAGGGCTAAATCATGAATTAAACCTTCCATGAGTTTTTGATTATTTTATTTATTAAAGAACAATGAGCGATGCAATGACTGAGTGATGACTATTAAACCTTTCCAGAACCGACTACACTTGTGTGTGTTCATTTAAACAACATTGGAAATCAAATTATTTCCCGTTTTTTCATCAAAATTTGGTGTATCCGCCGATTCATTATTTTTTTATGATAAAAAAAACTAATATTTTCTTTATAGTAAATAAATAGCAAAAGCGATTATAAAAAAAAAAAAGGAACACAAAACAGTATCAGAATTACTCCAATCTTTAATCAATAAATTGGGTATTACAATGGAGACTATTTCGATTATTCGCATATTACTGATACCAACAATCCGAATCTTAATTATGTGATCTGAAATTGATATCAAAACATTATCTTTATTAATAATACTAAAGTTTCCTTCTTTTAAAATTAACCGAACTTTTATTATTTTCTCTCAATTTTCAGTTTCTTTTTATGTTTTATTAGTATATTTTTTAAATTAATATTATCACTATTAAATTTATTCGCATAACATTTTGAAATAAAAAAATTATGTAACAATAAAAATAATATTGGAAATGTTTATATAAATTTTTTCTTAAAAACATTTATTCGAACTCGTTGTGGTAAAATATTTCTTTCTTGTTGGAATAGTGTTCCTAAAAAAATTTAATGTCAGTATTTTGATTAAAATAATTAACAATATTTGACATTATAAAAGTATAATGATCAAATCATGTTAAAAATAAGGTACACAGATTAAATCCCAAAATTAAAGTTTAATCATTGTCATAATATATATATATAAAAAGAAGAAGAAGCAAGATAGCCTAAAAGAAATGAAAAGTTATGCATCCGCATGTAGAACCTTTAAGGCATCAAATTATATATAACCACGTAATGTTTTAATCGAAAAATTAATAGTTAGAATCTATATTTTAAGTGTAATTATAATTTTTTATTAATATTTTAATATTTATGGATAATTTTAAGCATTTTGTGAAAAAAAATCTATAATGATTGTTCAAAAAAAAAATCATGGTAAACAAAATCTATTTTGTTGAATTTTTTAAGTTTATTATTTTATTTTTAAATTTAGGTAAATTATATAAATGGTCACCTGATTGTGCTCGCGTTCTTGTTTTGGTTATCTAATATTAAAAATTTTTAATTTAAGTACTAATATTTGAATTCATTCTTATTTTGGTCACTCACGGTTAGATTGATAATGAAAATTCATTGTCTAACTAGTATAATAACACATTTAGTCCTCAATACTTCCATATTTTATCAATTTGATCCTAATTCTAAATAATTCAATAAATTTCACCCTTCACATTTACAAATTTTTTAACCAAAGTTTTTAACTTTTAAAACAAAGATATTCTAAAAAATAATTCGCTCAACTAACGAGCTATTTTTCGAGCTAATTACTTTGCTGAGAAATTTTCGAAACTTCACATCCAGAACAAGCAGGTTATAGATTATCGAATCAATTACCAAAGACTACATTTGAATGTCAATGAGACTTGTTCAGTAGTGTTATAGTACTATATAACTTTTTTAATAAAGCAGTGGACACAATTTTCACACCCAATGTATAAAGTAGTGGCTGCTGCAAAAAAAATGGTTGCCCTGTTTGTAAGACTGAGGCAACACCTGGATGATAGCAGCAGTAGCCATGGATGGATTCAATTTAACCCTCCTGTTGGTGGTTTACTTACTGTTAACACCAAAACAAAATCGGGGTTTCATTTATTTTATTTAGTCCTAAAGGGTTCAAACCTCTATTTGATTAGTGTTTATATGGATGAAAATTGTCGCAACTTTGCCTGAAAACAAGTATGATTGTTGCTTTCAATCTGATTCATAAAAACAATTAAGGTGAGGTGATCGGAAAATTTAAGTTAAACCTTGAAGAACTATAGCTTTGAATGTCGTATATTTATTGGGTTTGTTGAGAGAAGTTTTTTTTCTTTTTTTCTTTTTTGGAGTTTACAAATTTATAGTTGTGTAATGCCTCTGTTTTAAAAGCTAAAATTTTTTAGTTAGGAATTTTGAGGATTAAATTGATAAAATTTGTAAATATAAAAAGTTAAATTTATTGAATTTTTTAGAATTAATATTAATTTGATAGAATATGTAATATTGAGGACTAAATGTGTTATTATACCAGTTATAAAAAAGGTTTCTTTTATCAATATAACAACATGACCAAAATACGAATAAATTCAAGAATGAGTGCCTAAATTGAAAATTTTTAAAGTTGGGTGACCAAAATAGGAATATGAGCATAGTTGGGTAACCATTTGAATAGTTTACCCTTTAATATTTCATTTTAGATAGTAAGTTAAATATATTTTTAAACAATACTTGAAAAAAGGAGTAACATATTTTATTGATGTTAAATTCTGTTATTGTCTTTAAATATTGTAAAGAAATAAATTTAAAAAATCTTAAGAAATTTTGTTACGTTAACATTTAAAATTACAGTGTTCAAAATAGTAAAATCTGATATTAAATATTATTTTTAAATAATGTTACAAAAATAGAGTTTAAAAACTATGGAAAAAATTCCACTTATAAATACTATTAAAACTATTTAATAAAATAACTATTTTTTTAACAATGTTTATGATTTTATAATACTGTTATAGAAATTCTTTTATTTTTTAAAACATGTTTTCTTAAAATAAACTTGAATTTGTTTTAAAAAGGTAAACTATATAAATAGTCATTCAACTATCAAAAATTTTATTTTAGGTATTAAAAATAAAATGTTTGTAATTTAAATACCCACATTACATAGTTCGGTCATTTTGATCACTCTTGTAAAGTTACAAATGACAAATTGACGTGGCAGTTAAAAAATCGATACAATAATGTATTTAACCTAAACTTTTACATATTATATTGATTTAGTCATAATTTTAAAAAATAACCCTCAAAATTTATAAATGTTCTCAATTTAATCTTAATTCTAAAAAATAAAAAATATATATATAAATACATAAATATTTTTAAAAATTATAATAATAAATTTAAATTTTATATTAGTATTAAAGAAAATAAAAATTCCCCTCCCCACCAGACCTCCCCTGCTATCGTCTCATCCCCTCCATTTTAGCATTCAGATTTTGTCCCCATCCTTAAATAGGGCATGGAGGGCCCTTTGTTCCCATGGTTGTGCCAAGAACGTAGAGGTTCACATGACCATCCTAAGAGTCACAAGTTACCTAAATTCGTGGATGACGAAAATTTGAAAAATTTACATGTGATGGGATTCGAATTCATAATCTATAGCATATAGTAAATTTAAAGGTAACATAAGTACCATATTAGCTCGCAATTCTCAACCGGCTTGTGTGAATCCCCTGAATTCTTAGTACACCCATATGAACCACTCATGCTTTAGACAAAAGACAATCTGAGGGTTAAAATTGTGATGAAATATTTATGATTAAGATTTGTGATTAAATATAACTAAATGGAATCTTATATTATAAAATAATAAAAAATAAGTTGTTTCAATACGAATAAATTAAAAATAAACCTATCCATGAGTTAGGTGAATTGATAAGTTCAATTATGTCTGATTTTCTATCAAGCGGAGTAGAATTTTATTTAAATAATAAAATATTTTAAATTTAATTGTAACTTTTAAAAATTTTATATATACATATAAACAATGAAACAAGGCATTAAATTTGACTTAGTTTTTGACATAGGACCATAACCTGAGGCATAAAGAAATGGTTAGTTCTGTAGAAGGCTTGTATTTACATTTCTGAAATAGAAATCCTTGACATACACCACACTAACTTTGAGGATTTAATCAAAATGTATTGACGTTTGAGACCAATTTAGAAGGACGTCTCGTGAAATTAAACCAAAAATAAAATAAGTCATAACTTTGGAAATAAGGTTTTAAGACTATTTTCATATCCACATTCATTCCTAGAGGAAAATTATGAAAAAAAACATGTAAAGCAAAAGTGAGAAGATATTGAAAAAGCTGAGGCAAAGTAAACAACTTTGTATAACTGTTGAAAAGGGAAATTTGATCAAATAATGCAGACCATGACCATGGAAAACAGAAAACAAAAAAGTTCATATCAGACATATAGCCGAAAACACCGTTCCATCTTTTTCTGAAATCTACTTGTACTATGTATCTACTTATTTTCATCGCAAGCAGAAGCGGTTCATGTCACTGTGACCTCGAGATTCATGTCGCGAGGAGCTTCTGAATGTCCTTCTGCAACACCATCACATGATAAGAACAAGAATTAGTCCGTTGAATCATATTCTGAGATTCAGGGCCAAAATAACAAAAGAATAAAACGACCAAATCAAAACAAAGAGACATGTTTTCGTTGTCAATGTTCGGTATCTATTGCACCGAGTACAAAAAAAGATTCGACCTAGCGGTGAAAACAGGGAAGACTAGAACAAACCACTTCAAATCCAACATAGTGGTATTACTTGACAGTAACACAGCTTTTGAGTTTGATTGCAACACCAAATCTGATACCAGAATAAACCAGTAAGATAATAACTGTTCTGGATGTTCTATCAGACAAGAGAGTTGCATACAATGTCGGCATTTCAATGCCCCGAAAAGAGAAGAGCATCGAATATAGTAGAAAAATATGTTTGATATCAATCCACAATCCAAAAAGCCACCAGTTCTTTCTCAAGATATATAGCAATCAAACAGCAAACAAATGATAAATTTTATAAGTATCAACATTGATCTTTCATTACAAGCCTTAAGACAAAGAATCTTAAATCATACTTGATTTCATGTTATCAAAACCCTAGTGCTTCAAGTGTTGAGATTAACTTGCATACCTCAATTTGGAAAGGCGATGTCGTTGGTGGATACCTCTCAACAACTTTGCCATTTTTATCCACCAAGAACTTCTCAAAGTTCCACTTGATCAGGTCACCGAAAAATCCACCAGCACTCGACTTCAGAAACTGGTAAACGGGAGCCGTATTCGGTCCATTCACATCAACCTGATGCATAAAACTTCCTTTAGTCCTTCAAGAACTTATCTCTACCGTAAATGCTATAATCAAATAGAAGAGCAGCTTGACTCACCTTATCAAATATAGGAAACTCTGCCTTGAACCTGGTACAAGCAAATTTTTTAATATCAGGATTTGATCCAGGCTCTTGTCCCCCGAATTGATTGCAAGGGAAAGCTAGAATCTCAAATCCTGTGATAGAGTTTTATCAACAAATCTTACAAAAACATGATGACATTATTAAGGAACAAAATATCAAGGCAAGAATGCTTAACTGACCTTGATTCTTGTACTTGTCATATATGTGGGAAAGCTCAGAGTAATTTGATGTTGTCAAACCACTATGAATCAAAATGAAAAAAATTTCAATTAGACCAACAAAAAAAAGACAAAAGCTCAAAGCAGCCCTAGAAAATATTGTGATGATATACCATCTTGAAGCAACATTAACAATCAAAAGAACTTTTCCCTTAAATTTGCTAAGAGGGGTATCCTTCCCATCAATATCCTGCTCAAAAAGATAGAGAGAGATATCCTTTAGCAAAATACAGTAACAAAATTGGAACTTTTGTTCAACGTAATATTCCCCAAGCTTGTACCTTTACTGTGTAGTCGTATAGGGTTTTATCCGTAGCTGCTCTTGCATAAATGCCTGAAGATCTAGAGTTAAAGACAAACCCAGAAGCAGTAAGCGATAGCAACGAGAACCCATTTTGGAAAAAGGCTGATTTTGAAGACCCAAGCGAGGATTTGATGGAAGGGATTGAGAAAGACATGGAAGGCCATGATGAAGAAAAAACTTGGTTCTTTTTCGTTTGGGAAAAATCAAGAAGAGGAGACGGAATAGTTGCAGAGAAAGACATGGAAGCCATAATTTCGTTCTCTGTTTCCTTTATGTCTGTCTAATTGTCTAAAATGCAACTCTGGAAGACAAGAAAAAAGAATATTGGACAGTGTTAACCATAACCTGCGAAGCCAGTGGGAGGTTTGTTTAAAAGGACTTTGTAGTGGAAGGTAAAAGTCCACGTTGGTTTTCTTTTGATGTTTGTTATGTTACTGATACGTCTCGCAGGGTTAAGTTTGTACTTTTAATTTTGTTTGTAAGCAAGTAAACTTATTTTTGGGATAGGTAAGGGCCCATTTAAAACCTTGAAAAAAAAACTTCATGGTTGGGTTGGTTCATGAAGTTTCTTACTGTTGTTGCTGATGACTGGATGATAATTGAGCAGCGTGGCGCCTGGTGGGTCAATAGCTTGTACTATTTCTAGGACATATCCAGGTTGGAGAGTTTGAGGCTTAGAGGGAAAGAAAATGCATCTGATCCTCAATAAATTTTGATACAAGTTGGCAGTTCTAAAACTGGGCTAAGTGTGGAGAAAAATCATGGGCCTTAAATTTACAATCTCATCATCAACTGGGGTTTCAAAATGTCCATTCAAAAACCCTAGCTTTTTATGATTATCTAGACATGCAATTTGTCTTTGTTCTATGTTCGAGTGTCTTCCAAAAGGGACGATTTTTCAGATATGGGGTTCTAAAAAATTGAAACTTGTTTTGTTTGTTATCTATCTTTCATTGCCTTGTTTTTTAGTTGTCCTAATTCTTGGCAGAACACTCAAGCTTATGTAGCTGCTGTAAATATGGACAAATATCAATATGCAGGCTTTAAAGTGGGCGAGCCATTAGTACATGGACTTCCATAAAGAACCTACATTACATTACAGGTTTCTATAAAACAATAGGTTTGCATGAGTTCTGATTTATGTTTATTATAGCAAGTTGAGTTTTTCTTTTTAGCTTTTCTATGATGAACAAACTATAATGCTTCTAACACTACTGTTTTATTTTTCAATCCCCTTTGGGTCCATTGTTTGATCCTCTTTTTGTGTGTTCTTATAAATTAATGTTTCTGTTTCTGTTTGTAATAGGCTGGGTGGTTTTTTGGTTTGAAGTTCATGAGCATGTTTGGTATAAACATGAACACCTGTTGAACTTATGCAGGTAGTTTTTGTCTTCTTTAGATGATGATCCAGAGGAATCATGTTTGTGAACTTGACATGTGAAACTATAGACAGATTTTTAGCTTATTTTGCATTTATATCTTGTTAAGGTTATAGATAGTGAGTTCCAATTCCCAATAGATTTGGTTAATCTTGCATTTTGATATGATTTGCCCATTTTTGAACATTCCTTTGCCATCTGATATTTCTTCAATGAAAGGTATCTTAGACATTGCTTCTTGTTGTTCTAATTAATTGTCAACTAGAAATACAGATTTTGGAATATTGTGGTTCTTCTGTAAGAATGAATGAAAGGATTATGGTTGGATATATTTCTGAAACTATTATATTTCAACTTTTGTCAACTCCTACTTCAGTTTCGCTCAGTTGTTGATTAGTTCAGAGGTAGTTGGTTAGATATTCATGACTCCTTCCTCAAGTTACGAAGATAGAAAAGGGCATTTAACCACGGACAAAGATGCTGGTGCAATTTATGATGCATGTTACGAATTCAAGGTGGAGCGGCTGGCTGATTCACAAGTCTTTCCTTTATTCCTGTCTTGGACAAATTCCTATGATTCCTTTCCCAATGTCTCTATTCTCCTAATAGAATCAATTGGTTTATCTTTATATTAATAGATGGTTAGAAATTACAGCTTATGTTTGTTCATCACTTTATCTTTAACTCCAAGCTCAACTCCTAACTCATTGTTCCGAGATAACAGGGTCAATCTGCTGCCCTTGGAGATAAAAGATCCTGGAATACAATTCATGACTGGACTAAAATGGTTTCGAATAATAGTGATTCAAGGCTGTAGGATATGAAGCAATGAAGCTAAGGACCAAATTTTATCAAGCCTAGGGGTAACGTCTTACCATTTATTCCACTCCCCACCCTCTTTTTTCCTCAGTATTTTGGTTATTTGCTTTATAATTTATATCACTTATTCTTTATCTCTAAGTCATTTAGAAAGATTCCTTATCTGGAATATCTCATTTGATTCTCCATCTGCAAGGTTTTATTGTGCGTCTTGATGAATGTTGTTTTTCATTTGTGCACTGTGTGGTATTTTGAACAAATTACCCTGGAGAAGTATGATATTCGTAAGGTCAGTTGATTGATTCTGGCAAAACATCCAACCTGGTGATTTTAAAGGCTTCAACTTTGTCATGTCTTGAGACCTTCATCTTTGGCTTTTTTTTTTATCGCTTGAGTCTGATTTTACTGTCTAGTTGCATTTCAGGGATTTGTCTGTCAATAAACTTGTAAAATTTCAGAACCTTAGAAGGAAAGAGATGCATTCGATTTCCTTAAGAAACTTTGGTACCAGTTGGCAAATCCAGAACTGGGCTAGTCGAGGCTAAATTATGGACCTTTAAATTACAATCACAAATTCAATTGAGGTGTCTCCGTCTTTCAAAAGGTTCAATCAAAAACCCTAACTTTTTATCTTCACATGCATTTGCCTTTGTATGCTGAAACTATACCTTTGTTTGAGTTTGTGCCAAAAAGGGATGATTTTCAGATATGTGTTTATAAAAAAAAAACTCATTTGTTTCCATCTCCCATTGCCTTTTCCTTTGAGTGAAGAATGTTTTTTTTTAATGCAAGTAATAAGGTTTAAGTGATTGTTAAATGGAAGAACTAATTTTAATGGGTTCTTTAGTTGTCCTAATTCTTGGCAGAGCACTCAAGTCTGTGTAGCTGCTGTAAACATGGACAAATATCAATATGCAGGCTTTAGGTGGGTGAGCCATTAGTACATTTTTGCCCATAAAGAACCTGCGTTACATTACATTACATTAAAGGTTTCAATAAGTTCATTAAACAAATTTACAAATGAAAGATTGTAAATTTAGTGAAGAATGCATTTGTTTCGATCTTGGTTTAAAGTTTTTATGACATAGGATTGCATGCAGTGCTGATATTTTCCTTTGGAGCAAATTGAGTTCTTTTTGGCTTTCTACAATAAATAGACTATGTTTCTAGCATTACTGTTTTATTTTTCAAAGAGTTGTATATTGCCTTTGGGTCCATGATTTGATTCCTTTTTTTATGTGTTCTTACTAATATAAATTTTCTATTTCTGTTTGTAATTTTCTGGGGGGTTTGTGGTTTGAAGTTCATGAGCATGTTTTGTATAAACATGAACAGCTGTTGCAATGTATGGAGGTTGTTCTTGTCTTTTTTAAATGATGATCCTGAGGAATCATGTTTGTAAACATATTATCTTGTCAAGGTTATAAATAGTTATTTCAAATTCCCAATAGATTTGGTTAATTTTGCTTTTTAATTTGATGTGCCCGTTTTTAGAACATTGCTTTGTTATCTGATATATCTTTTATGGAAGGTATCTTGATTCTTACACATTGCTTCCTTTGGAGTGAAGGAGCTGTCATTCTAATAATCGTCAAATACTAATACAGATTATTGTAGTTCTTCTATAAGAATGATTATGGTTGGAAAAATTTCTGAGACTGTCATGTTTAGACTTTTGTCAACTCCTAATTCAGTTTCGTTTTGTTAGTTCATTGGTAGTTGGTTAGATAGTAATGGTTGGGTTATTCGCTCGAAGTTGCTTGTTCACTTCTTGGTATCATTTCACCCTTTGGGTTGTTTCTTGTATTGTGGTTGGTTGCAGCAGTTGATTCACTCCTTCCTCTGAATTTCTCGATTAGTGGTATGGAAGGGGACATTTGATCATGGGGAAAGATGTTGATACTCTGTTATGCAAGTTATGGAAAATACTATTATATGATGCTTAACCCAAAATCGATCGGGTTTTGGGTGTCTCCTTCCTTCAAAAGGTCCATTCAAGTGCCTTAACCTTTTATCTTTACATGAATTACCCCTTGTGTACTGAAACTATTCTATGCTCAACTTGTGCCAAAAAGGGGTGATTTTCAGACATGGGGATTGAAACTTGTTTGTTACCTATCTCCCTCATTGCCTTGTGTTTTTTGAGTGAAATCAGTGTTTTCTTGAATGTGAGTAATATATGTGTTTTTAGTTGTCCTAATTCTTGGCAGAGCACTCAAGTTTGTGTAGCTGCTGTAAACATGGACAAATATCGATATGCAGGCTTTAGGTGGGTGAGCCATTAGTACAGTGACACCCATAAAGAACCTGCATCACATTACATTACAGGTTTCAATTAGTTCATAAAACAATGACTTGCCATATATGGTCCATTCCCCAAACACTTTTTTCACAGTATTTTGCTCATTTGCCTTGTAATTCATATCACATATTCTCATATCTAAGTCTTTTGGAATGAAGGATACCTTATCTAGAATAGTATCTCATTTCATGTGCTATGTTCAGGATTTCATCGTACATCACGACTGTTGTTGTTTTCCATTGTACGGTATATTGAACAAAATGCCGTAAAGGCTTCAATTTTGGAATTTATTTGATCACGTTGTTTATCTCAATGGAATGGCAGGCGACATGTGCACTAATGAAGCCGATCTTGCTGCCTGAAAAATATGTCCCGTCCACATCATGCAAGCTGTGTCGTTGAAGCAAGTACAGTTATATGTTTGTGGTGAATTTGGTTCATTGCGTTGTTTGTTATCCCATGTTTGTATGTGGTGGAGGAGCTTTTGGGGCCATATGTTGGTGTTCAATCACTTTGGAAATTCGTAGGGTCGTAGTTTATCTCATTTGTATCTATGGAAAAGTCCAATTGATATAGTTTTTAAATCTTAGGGAGATTAACAATTCAAAGATAAGTTGAATTTATTATGGTGTACTTACTACCAGAGGTTTTATTATTAAAATATGCTTAATTTGGTGTTGAGTTAGGAACACCATAAGCCTGAGGAGGCTGAAACACCTTTGATGAAGGCAGCCGGCAAAGGTCCTAATTTGTAAACGGTCAAACCGGCCGGAATACAAACTTATGTTTATTAAGCAGAAAACGAAAACACATTTTTATTTTTATTGATAAAGCAGAATTATTCCAACAGATGCAAGACTTTCCGGAAAATATTGTGGTATTTGTTCCATCTACTTGTACATTCTATTCATAATACAATTCGTATGCAAGGTACTGACCGTAATAACTTTGCACCTATGCTGGCATATTTTACATTGATGACAAAAACCAGTATGTTTTAGTAAAAGATGAAAACAATTATTCTTAGAACCTTTTTAGATGAACAATACGTTTATTTTACATTTAGTGTGAAAATAATAATAATAAAATTAAATATTATAATATAAAATAAAAAAAAATTAAACACATCGCACTCGATCTCGATTCCCCCCATTCCGAAGAAAGGAGACTATGTTTGTTGCCCTTTACTTGGACAATCAATTAGACTGATTCCTGACTTGCACACTCATCAACTTGTTCACCAAAAACCAAAATTTGTGGGCTCCACTTCTAATTCAATATCGAACAACCACTTTCAACCTTTATATAATTTCATATAAATTAATTAAATATCTATTTTATTTTATTTTTGAAACCGAACTAATAAAAATTTAAATTACTTTAAATATACCAAAAATCTTGATAGTTATAAAAAAAAGGTAAAATAATTTGCTTAACCCTCGACGATTATAATTTTTATAAATTTAATCACTACTCTTTAAAATATTAATAGAATAAGAAAAATTGAAATGTTTTCATATTTTCAATAAAAACCCATAAAATTTGCAAAAATTATGGGAAAAAATTAAAATCTCTTTAAAATTCGTAGAAAAAGGGGATTAGGAGGGGTTACTATCAAGAAAACTGCAGAAGCAGGGCCAATAGTCGACCAACCAGACTTCCATATTCAATGCCTTAATTTACATTCATTTTCTTTTTATGTTTTGGATTCCAAGCAATTTGCGTCTTCTTCCACTGAAAACTATACAGGGTTCATAAGATTGTTTGATTCGGAAAAAAAAACATTTTAATAAATTTTAAAAACTATTAAAATATGAAAAGTTACAAAAATTTAAAAAATGTGTTATTTACTATTTGAATAATAATAAAATTTCAAAAGTTTGAATTATTATTGAAAGTATTTTTATTTAAATTTAATTATAAAATATATCAAAAAAATTAAATTTAAATTATAAATTTAAAAATGTGTAAATTATGACTTTTCTAATTACTTATTATTTGATTGCCTATGAGATATTTTTCTCTAATAATTTTTAAAAAACTGTGTATAATTATTACATAAACAGAAATATGATCACAATTTATTATGTTGGGAGAGCCATCATCACATCAACACTAAAAGACATTTACATCATAAATTTGGAATAATTCTTACTATGTTCAATCTATAATTATTTGAAAATAATTGGCAATAAAAACAACATTCATAATAATATATAATAATGCATATTTTTCTTCACATCAACAATAATAATATATTTAATATAAAATTATTAAATGGGATAAATTTTAAAATTATACATAAATAGGCATGGTTATATATGAATTTTGAATTTATGTTAATATATACTTTTCAAGTTTCTATAATTTTCATACAATTTAAAATTTAATCATTTTAATTTTATTTTTAAAAATTTATTCTCTTTACTTTTTGAAATTTTAAAATTCAATTTTAAAATTCAACTTTAAAATTAATTTTTTTTGTATTATATTTTGAAATTTAAAAAAAATTCACATATCTAACAAAAAAAACATTATTATTAATGATATTAAAAAATACTTATTAAGGAATAAATAATAATAAATTTCTTAAAATAAAAATCAATTTACTAATTTAAAGTATAAAAATTAGGAAAATATATTTTAACCTACAATTTGTTATAACGTTATAATGTTTTGAATAAATTATTCAACTCTTTATAATATAAATTGTTTTAAGTTCATTTTAAGGATTTTTTAAAAAAGAATTCTCCATTCATTATAAGATAAAAACATATTTAGAGATTCAATTTATAAAATAATTAATTTAATATATCATATAATTATTTTTTAAAAATTAATATTTTTTAACGAGTGGTAACGATACTCTTCAATAATATAAAGAGATATTATATAATCTTGTATCTCTTATCAATTATTTAATGTCATTTCAACATCATTTTTTATGTTATTGCCACATCATATTGGTAATTTTTGTAACTTAAATCCTAAACTATGGACATTAGATCTTGGACTGTGGACTCATAATCTTGTGTTCAGGTTCAGTATCTAATATTTAAAGTTCAGGATTTAAAATTTAAATTAAAAAATATCAAAATAATATATCAATTACATAAAAAAATTAAAATGACATTAAATAATTAATAAAAGATACATAAATTTCATCCCATCCTCGAGTATATATATATATAATATCTATTCTAATAAAATTAGATAAAAATCTAATATTTAGATTTCAATTTAATACAGCTAACAGTAACATTCTTACATATTTGAAGTACATATGTTTTTCCAACAATAGTCGCTGCCACGCCATTGCTTGCTTTCCTAACAAATAAAATTAATCATTTTTATTCAATCCAAAGTAAGAAAATTTAATAAAGCTCTTTGATTTTCTTCTTTTTTTCATCCTCTTCATCTTCCTTCGCTTGTTTATTTATTTGTCCTCTTTCTTTGAATGTTTCAGTTCCTGTCTGTTTCACCTCATAATCCCTCGTTTTTCCTTTCAGTTTCCATGAAATTTCTGTAGGGTTTTCCTTAGCTGGGCATGTAAGGATATTACTAACAACTCTTTAACAAAGCATCACTTTTTTTTTCTGTAAATTTTTATTCTTTTTCTCGCTTGAATCTTGCGTTATTTCATCTTTTGCATCAAATTAGCATCTGGGTTTCTCTTGTTTTGTTATGTAAGACCTTAATTTGATCTTACCAAAGTTAGTGACTATTTAGTTTGTTGCCTAGCTTTCCAAGTGTAACTTTTATGGTTTTTTTTTTGTCTTAGCATTTAATCTAGCTTCATGTTCTTGCCTGCTCTTACTTTTTTCTTTTCTTTCAACATTCATTTTTTTATTACTATTCAAGATTAAGTTTTGATTTAGCTTAAGAATTTCTGTTGTGTAGTTATTAATTTCACTCTAAATTTTCTTTAGCTACAAAAAATGGGGATCTAGTACGCCAATTGAATTTAAAAGCTGTTAAATTTTAACATGATTCATTCAACTGCAGAAAAAAGATGGGTATATATCTCAGCACCCCCAAAACTGAAAAATTCTCTGAAGATGGCGAGAATGACAGGGTTAGATATGGTTTATCATCTATGCAAGGATGGCGTGCTACTATGGAAGATGCTGTGAGTGACAAATTAAACCTTTAGACCCAATAAGAACAAAAAAAAACTCTAGCTTTCAAATGTTTTGATAATTTGGATCCTTGTTGCTACATTCTATTACCTGGTTGAAAATTTTTCTTTTTGGGAGGAAAAATTTTGGTAAATATGTTTAGTCTGTTATAAAAGGTCTTCCAAAACATTGAATTGAAGTTCTTTGTCATTTACTATTTGTAATGTGGGTCAATTTGTCATCTGTATTCCATATGTTATATATATTGGACCTTACATTTTATATATTTCTTTCAAATTACCAAATTCTGTTTATATGGATATGTTAGTTACCTTTTATTATTTGTTTTCATAGCATGCTGCATATCCTGATCTTGATGCTTCTACTTCGTTCTTTGGTGTTTATGATGGTCATGGAGGTAAGACTTGGATGGTTCAGGTACTTATGATTGTTTTCAGTTACATATACAGGTTATGAAGGAGCTTGAACCTATTCTCTTTTCAAATGAACTTTGATTCTTAGCTACTTTTCAACTTTTTGTCTACAAAGGGTCCTCATCAGGGTTGAACCTATGAATTATGTGAATTTTTTTTTTTTGGGGGGGGGGCAAGATACTTTTTTTTTTTACTTTGGGGCCAAAGCTAGAAATTTTGTATTAAAATGGCTTCAATTGAATTTTTAACTTTTGAGAGGGGCCAAAAATGCAATTTTTCTGTTTAACAAAGAGGCTAAAAGGGATTAGATTGAATTATTAACATTTCGGAGGGACTAAAGTTGAATTGTACCATTTAACCAGGGGGACCGAGGCCCCTGCCTGCCCCCTGGCCTGGTTGTCACAGTTGCTGGGGCTTAACTTTGATGCTGAGGTGAATACTTTTATAGACCGCTTTGAGAATAACATCCTGATTTTTACAAATACGGTCACAAGTCTTAGTAGTTGCCAACGTTCATGGTAAACTTATCCAAATTCATAACTTGCAGGCAAGGTGGTTGCAAAGTTCTGTGCCAAATATGTTCATCAGCAGGTTCTCAAGCATGAAGCATATGCAGCTGGGGACATAGGAACATCACTTCAGGAAGCATTTTTCAGGTTATGTAATTTGATTATGTTTGTTCTTCACTATGTTCTCATTGTTAGGGAGGTCAACAAAGCAGCTCTGGTGCCTCGATAATTTGAGGGATTTCAGTGTTTAGTACCTGCTACTAACAATGTGTGTTGATCAATTCTTTGATACTTGAAGTGTGAGAGTGAATTTTTCTTTTTGTTCCACTTTTTACTCCTGCTAACATCTCATCGTGAATTTCACAAGGCTTAAGTCCTTCTAGCAGAAACATACGCATGCATGTTCCATGCATATTGAAATAGCAATAACAAGGTTTATTGAAATGCCTTTCCATATATTTTTTGTTTTATATGTTTCTAACTTGAGTTACATTTAATGCAGAATGGATGAGATGATGCGTGGACAAAGAGGATGGAGAGAATTAGCCATTTTGGGCGATAAGTTAAATAAGTTTACTGGCATGATAGAAGGATTGATATGGTCTCCAAGGGGTGGGGATAGTAATGACCAAGTTGATAATTGGGCCTTTGAGGAGGTACTTACGTAAACAAAAAGAATATACCCGGGTTGTTGTCCTTAACTATTATGCTAAATAGAAAGTTGACGATAGCCACTAACTATGATGGAAACTTAGATCAAAGAAGAAAAATCGAACATCATTACTACTTGTTTACTTTTAGTTTGAGCTGATTTGGTGTGTCTATGCAGATTATATTATGGAGAGTTTATTTCCATCTTGAACATTAATATCTTACTATGCATTTTACCTTTTCAGTTGAGGCAGGTATCATAAATGTACAATCAGGGTTTGTCTGTGATTGCATGATAATATGGTTCATCCATGATTTTCATGAATTAATTTGTTTGTACAATTAAGGCACAAGAACTTGTGTGTTTAGTTTATATTTCTTTTTTATAATTGTAATCAGGGCCCTCATTCTGACTTTCCTGGACCTACTTCCGGTAGCACAGCCTGTGTTGCAGTTATTAGAAATAACCAACTTATCGTTGCTAATGCCGGCGACTCACGTTGTGTGATATCTAGAAAGGGTCAGGTAATATTCTATTAATATAATTTCTTCTCAGCCAGATTCTAAAAATCGAGATTATCCTTGTTAATCAATTTAATTGTTAGTGGATCGATAGGCTTTTGTACTTTTAATTACGAGACATCGAACATGAGTGTTGTTGTAGGGAATGCACTTTTCTGTCTGAATTAATGGTCTATTTTATTTGTGTTCTTAAATGGCTTCCTTTTGTCTAGGCATACAATCTCTCTAAAGATCACAAACCTGATCTTGAGGTCGAGAAAGAAAGGATCTTAAAAGCTGGGGGGTTTATACATGCAGGACGTGTCAATGGCAGTTTGAATCTTGCAAGAGCGATAGGTAATTACTTTACCTCTTCCTATGCAAATGAATGCTTCCATGCATCAATAAGGGAAGTAAAGAGAGAAAAGAGATTTAGATATGTAGTTTTAATCCATCAATTCTTTTTTGCTGCAGGTGACATGGAATTCAAGCAGAATAAATTTTTGTCTGCTGAAAAGCAAATTGTAACTGCAAATCCAGATATAAACACCGTAAGTATATCTCTTTAAGCATGGTGGCCAGATCACTATACTATAAATTTTTTTTCCTACTTTTGCTATATATGTTCATATCAGTCCTAAAAATATTTGGAGCTTGTAGTCGCTAACTTCTACATCTTACTAATTTTCTATTAGGTTGAGCTTTGTGATGATGATGAGTTCATGGTTCTGGCATGTGACGGAATCTGGTATCCAGTGCATTTTCCTTATATTTTATAGAAATAGAATTAATATGTCTCATTTAGTTGATTACTCGTACTCTTCATGGCTCATTACCTAAGGCCTTTTGAATTATGGATTTTACGTTTCAGGGACTGCATGTCAAGTCAGACACTAGTTGATTTCATTCATGAACAACTAAAATCGGTATGTATATAAGCATCTCCAACTTTCGTCAAACTGTAATGTTTGAATACTCTGGTTTGAATACTTAGTATAAACTATTGAATGCAACGCAGGAAAGCAAGCTTTCTGTTGTTTGTGAGAGGGTACTTGACAAGTGCTTAGCACCATCAACAGCCACCGGTGAGGGTTGTGATAATATGACCATGATCTTGGTGCAGTTCAAGAAACCAATCAAATCCACCTCATCCGCTGAGGAGCAATCCTCGAATTCTGAATCCACTGAAACTGAACCAAAGCTAGAGGGAAATGCAGAAAAGTAGTTGCTGCAACTGTTGGGGGAGCCTTGGAGGTGTCAGATCCTCTGGTTTAAGATTTGACGACCCTTTGGTTCCTCAGATATTGTGGTATGCATTTGTAGATGGGTTAGAGAAGGAATGAATTGACACATATATTATATGCACCACCACATTATGACAAAATAGCATGTACAGAATGTTTTCTGGGTCATGGATCTTGTGTTAAAAGAATCTTTATGTTAACCTTTTAGATGAAGGACCACTTTAAAAGACTTCCAAAAGCATCTTAAATTACCTTGAAATGAGACCCTTGTTAGTTTAAATTATGACAAATTCATGAATGAATGGTATTTATGGACTTGATTATGCATTTTTTTTATGTGGATAAAATGTATTTTTTTTGAGCAAACATCATTAGAACCCGATGTGGATGGAAATACTATTAGGTCAAATAAAAGATTGAAAATGCAAAAACTCCGGTTTAAATTTTGGTTTTTTGGTATCTTCTTTGATTGAGTAACTGGTAACATTATTGACAGAAAATTTTAGTTTTTTATCTCACATGTTTCCTCCTGGTTTTATGGTATATCTACCATAACCATAACTTGTTAAGAGGATTGAGGATTGATTAACCCCAGCTTGGTCGTAGATGTGTAAAGAAACATATGCAAAAAAATATAGAATAATCAAACTAATACATAAAACTGAATTTGCTATTTCTATAGCAACTCAACTACATATAAAATAATCTAATGGATATCAAACTCAAAACAACCCCAAAACCAAAACCCCCCCTGTCACCAACAAACCAGCCTTTAACCCTGAAACACCGCTTGTTGGAGCAACGGCCGGACCTTCAAAATCAACCGGCGAAGGTGCTGGAGAGATTCCAATGTACCTATGCTTTTGAGACATCACAACCACAATCATCTTCTGGCCTTGCTCGCAGTGACCCTTTGCTCCACTCACGAAGAAATATGGTCCTGACTTGTCAAGCTTGACCTTGGTGTTCCCATCTTTGTACTCTGCAATCGGGTTCGACGTATTGCAACTTGTATAATCCTCCTTACTCACTTGAAGCACCGAGTCTTTACCACCATCATATTTCCACACTGTAACAATACACCAAACAGGAATTGTTAAACAATGCCCACAAAAGTGAAACAGCAGACATAAGTAGCTTTACATACCGAGAGAGTCGCCGATTTGGAAACGAGCTTTTTCAGCCCATTTGTTGAGAGATTCTGATTCAGAAGAAGGTATCTTCCAAGCGCCTGTTTTGCCACCAACCATGATTTCTTTACCTTGTGCAAAGCTTAAAAATATGAACAAAAGCACCAAAGAAGGAGTTATACTTCTTGAAAAAGCTTTAGCAGCCATGGGGAAAGAAAAAGCTTGAAAAAGCTGAGCTCAAAAAGAGAAAGCAGAGGACTGAGTGCTTAGATAAAAGAAGAGAGGTGAGTTGGGTTGGTGAGTGAGTGAGTGTATTTATATATATAGGTGAGAATGCGTGGAAAGTAGCCGTTACAGGGATGGGTTTTAATGGCGGGGCACATGGCATTTTCTGGAGCACTGAGTCTCTGACTCGTTGTCCCTTCGCCGTTGTAACGGTTAATAAATAGCATGAAAAAGAGAGAAATGGATCTAACAGTCAAATATAGATAATCCAAGGGGGAGTAGACGATGGTCTTTTCAACGTTAGCCGTTCTTTCGTGCGTGTCATGACTGGGGGTATTGTTCATTTTATTTCCCAGAGGTTTTTTTTAAAAATCTCTTATCAGTTACTTTTCACATAATTTTTAAAATTATTCCTAGATTTTCTTAAATTCTGATTATTAATAATATTAATACTAATCAAATTAATACTTCATTTACATGAATTTGTCAAAGGATTTTATGTTTGTATAAATTAATATATGGAAAATAAATAATCACTTGTATTTATTTTTAAATTGAGTCAATTTTTTTTATAAAATTTGTTGCTAATGTAAATTTGATGAGCTTTTACTTGTTCTTTTTCCTCTTCTGGGATAATTAGTGAGGGTTTTGCTTAAGTTAAATTTTATTATTAGTCCTTGTATTTTATAAAAATTTTAATTTAGTCCCTATACTTTAATTTAGTCAATTGTAGTCCTTGTGCTTTTCAAAATTTGCAATTTTCGTTCAGACCTAAACCGTAGTGATTAAATTTATTTGGTTAAATTTAATTACTAATCTCATATTATGCGTGTAATTGTAGATTTAGTCCATATTCTTCAATTGAATCATTTTAGTCCCTATACTTTTTAAAATTTGAAAAATATATATTTTAATATGTGAAAATAACAAGTTGACATGACATTGCATATATAATAATATGTTTACTGCATCAAATTTTTTGAAATAACATAACTTAATTTTAACAATTATCGTTTGATTAAGATTAAAATTTTTAAAATTTAAAAAGTATAAAAACTAAACTATAGAAACTTAGAACATAATTTAACCTAAATGAATAAGTGTGTGAGCCTTTTAGTTTTTCTTTTCTTTTTTCTTTTTGAGATAACAAATGAGCGTTTTGCTTATCTTTGTTGCATTGCACTAGTTTGTAGTGTGAATATGTATAATATATAAAATTTATAATTACGATAAATATATTCATATAATTATGATAATTAAATTGATAATCAAAATATATTTAAATTTAAATTATAATACATTTGATCAAATCTCGCACATGATAAATTAATTCAAATCAAAATAAAATCTCAACATTAAATTCATACAGACGTAAATACATGAAAAGACTCCTACTTCAATATTTGGAGTTCTTTTAGCCTTTTTATCAACACTGTTAGTGCTTCGTTGAGAATCTAAACTTAATTTATAAAATAAATAAATTTAGATTGTATCAGCCTTATTCACGTTGGATTCCAAACCCCTCCTCCTTCTTGCGTTACAAACCAAAAAAGAAAAAAAAGAAAAAACACCCTAAAATTCTTCTTCAACTACACTGCTAAGTCTTGACCTTTTTTAGCATATATTTTTGTGCGTTATGGTGGAGTAATTAAAGTATATACTGTACAATTAAAATTTTTAAAATGAAAAATATTTAACTCTTAATCAAAAATAAATTGTAATGAAAAGTATTTATTATAGCTTGTTGGTTTAATGCGCACAAATACTTTTGCATGCTAAATTCTTATGTTGTAATAAATAATTTTGTTCTCATAAGCAATGACCTAGCTATTAATTGGAGACGTTTGATAAATGATTTAACTAAATAATTTTGTGTATGAATATGAGTTACATGATGTTCAACTTTTATCTTAATTGACATACAATAATCATTTAAAACTTGGGATGTAAACTCATTAGAATTATCAAGACGAGCTTGATTGCATAATCTGGAATTTGTGCTCTTAATCGAATTATTTGAGCAAGTAGTCTCAAAAAAGTTAAGTTGCGAGTCGATAATAAACACACGTGTGACCACCTAGTAGATGTATCTATCAAAACTAGACATGTTTATGGTCGGGCAAGGTTACACGCCCAAAAAAGTGGGAGGATTTGGGTAAAAATATACGCCCGAAAAATGAACTTGGGCAAAAAAAATAAGGCCTAGAAAACGTGACAGCCCTTGGGTAAAGCTTTTTTGGATCAAGCCTGGCCCGACCAAAATTTGCAAAAAAAAAAGAAGCTATTTTTTTGCTATTTCTTACTATTTTGTTGCTATTTTCTTGTTGTTTTCACTATTATGTTGCTACTATTTTGTTATTATTATTTGGATATTTACAACTCTTGTTTTATTGTTAATTTTGTTACTATTTTAGAGACATTTGCTTGTTAAGTTGTACCTATTTTAGTGTTATTCAAGTATACATATTTTTTTAAAATTTATTTTCAATTTGTTTGAAAACATTTATTTTAATATTTTTAGTATTTTTGATGTATTATATTTGTAACAGCCCGATTTTGGGGCTAGTCGGAATAGTGATTTTAGAACCACTAAACCAAGGTCAAGAAAATTATTTTAAATATCATTTTATGTATTGTAGCATGGTTAGATAAGTACATGAAAATTTGGTGAATTAATTTTAGCGATTGCTTGCTTAATTGTGAAAAAGGACTAAATCGCATAAAGTGCAAAAGTCCTATTTTGTTAGATAAGAGTCTCAATTAGCTAAAGAACCTAAATTGGGGGCCCTAAAGAGCAATTAGACCTTTAAAAAATAGGGTGGCGCCATAGGGGACAAATTGATGGGAAAGTCAAGATTAGGTGGTGTTTTGGTCACTAATTTTGACTAGTTTTAAATAAAATAAAACAAAAAGGCTTCATCTTTTTATTTCTTCTTCTTCAGCTTATTTTCATCTTCTAAAGGGGGATTTTGAGAGCTCAAAATATCATCCATTAACATCTCTTACAAATCAAGAGAAACGTGATTCGGGTCTTGATCAGGGTAAGAACAAAGTTTACGAGGATTAAGCTCGTCTTCATCATTTTGTATCGAGGTAATTACAAATGTAAATAATGTGTTATTGAAGCTTACTTTGGTATATTTTAATAATATATATGTGTAATTAGCTTATTGTTGTTATGTATCTAAATTTTAATTGTTGCCATGAATGTATAAGTGACATGTTATGCGAGTAAATTACAATGTGAACAAATGCGATGCTATTCGATCAGATATGAAGTCCTGTTGAACCTTAGACATAGCATAGGATACAAAGGAGCATGTTATGAAAGAAAAATTATGGTCTGAACTCATGAGTTGAGTCTGAGTTCATGAGATAAATGCTATAGGTAACGTGGGTCCGGGTACTGACTTTGTGTATAGACCCATGAGTGGCTCAATGAACAAATCTTACATGATAGCTATGGGGTCCGAGTCTTGACTTGATAAAAAGGCCCGTGAGTAGCTCAGATGTGAGTGTTTCATAGCACGAGGTAGCCTTGATTTCTTATATGGTATTAGATGCAAATTCCCCACGTATCCATATGTATTTCGAGAGTTCAACGGGTAACCCGAAGATTTAGTTGGTGAATACTTTGATGAGGTATGCATACTGAACTCATGGTTAGGACCTGAGTAAGGAATAAGATGTATTAAGTATACATGAATGAAAGGGAGAGTAAGATAGAGACGTTAAGTGATTTATATCTTTTAAGCATGACAAGCTACCGTTGGATGAATATGATTTTCTTATAATTACACTTTATTTGCATATATGTACGTACTAAGCTCCCACACTTACCCTCCTTTCTTTTCTTTCCTGATAGTGTCGCCAAGCTAGCATCGAGGATCCAGTGACATCAAAAGCTTCGATCACACTATCACTCAAGACCTTGGTATAGCTAGTTTCGTTGTTTTGCTTTTTGGCATGTATAGGGACTCGAGTCTTTGTTTAGTGTTTTGTTAGTTAGCCATAATGTGTTGACTCATATGATGAATATGATACTCATTTTGTATAAGGTCATGGATGATGGTCGGGCCGGGTGACACGCTCGAAAAGTGAGAGGATTTGGGTAAAAATATAGGCCCGAAAAATAGACTTGGGCAATAAAATAAGGCCTATTTAGAAAACGTGACAACCCTTGGGTAAAGCTTTTTTGGATCAAGCTTGGCCCAACCTAAATTTGTAAAAAAAAAAGCTATTTTTTTCCTATTTTCTTACTATTTTTTACTGTTTTGTTGCTATTTTCTTGTTGTTTTCTCGCTACTTTCTTGTTGTTTTCACTATTATGTTGCTACTATTTTGTTGTTATTATTTGGATATTTATAACTCTTATTTTATTATTAATTTTGTTACTATTTTAGAGATATTTGCTTGTTAAGTTGCACCTATTTTAGTGTTATTCAAGTATACATATTTTTTAAATTTATTTTCAATTTGTTGATAAACATTTATTTTAATATTTTTAGTATTTTTGATGTATTATATTTTTTAATATATATATAAAAGATTTAATACAAGTGGGCCGGACCATGCCCGAGTTTTAGCATTTTTATCCCGATCGGGCTTGGGTAAAATTTTAGTCTCATTTTCAAGCTAGGCCAAGCCCGGGCTTAAGATTTTGGTTGGGCCCGACCCGATCCATGGACACCTCTAATCAAAACCATAAAATATCTGAATGATCCACATGGTGGATGAATGAGTCCACATATATCACCTTGAATATGCTTCAAAATTGTGAGTGATTCAATCCTTTTTTTTTGTGGTGGTCTAATAATAAACTTTCCTTGAGAACATGCATCACATGAGAATTCTTTAAATTCAAGAATCTTTTGATTCTTAGTGGGTGTCCAATTGAATTCTCGATTTCTCTTTGCATCATAATAGATCCAAGATGGCCTAATCGATCATGTCAAAGACTAAAACTATGTGATTCTATAAACTTCTGGTTGGTAATAACATATGCTTCAATTGTAGTAATGTGCATAGTATAAACCAGATGAAAAAGCAAGTAGTCTTTCCAAAACACATTTTTTTTCACATTTAACAATTATGATATATAAATATTTAGTATTTTTCTTATTTATAATCTCAACATGATATCTATTTATCAATGAAATTTACAACATTTAATATATAATTTTTATATATTAACTTAAAATAATATTAATTATATACATTCAATAATATAATAATAAATGTATTAATTGCTAACTTTATACATACAAATACTTGGATATTAAATATGACACAAGTAGTTGAGATAAATATTTTAGAGCGATGAAAGCATGCTTATAGCACATCATATTTCTTCACCAATTATTTTTTTTAAAAAATTTATAATTTAAAACGCTATATTTAAAATAATTTGGACAAAAAAAGCATACTTAAATCTAGATTCATTTAAACTTAAATTTTTTATTTTTTTATTTTTGTTGATTTTGCAGTGCCACGTTATTAATGTCACCAAAATTTTTAAAATTTTTAAAATTATATTTAAAATGAATTTGGATAAATATATGAGGTTACATGAACTTATTTATTACGTACTTAAATTTTTAATTAATTTTTTTTTAAATTTTTTTATTTTTACTGATGTGAATCACTATGTCAACGTCACAAGGTAGATTTAATGTCCATTAATATTACATCAATGATTTCATTAGTTTTTAACATCAACTTCAATCAAATTAGGAGGTACTTAATTTAATCTTGATCGAGTTATGTGCATGTAAGTTTTATTCTAAACGAAGGATTTAACCATACAACAAAATTACTTTTATTCTTACCAACAATATGCTCAAAGCATCCTAAGAGTGTTTAGAGAATATTCGGCCATTAAGAGCTTGGAAGCTTCACTGTCTTTAGAAATTTCAGTTTGAATGTAAGAAAAAAAAATCACAAATTTCCTACTTTTCAACCCAACATGAATTTATATCAACGTATATAAAATGAAAAAAAGATGAAGTCACGTGAACTAAAAGCGTGAAAGCAGCAACACCATGTTTGGTTGCTTTCTTGATGGAGGCTACTCAGGAATGCCTGAAAATGGAATAAACCATTTGCATTTAACAATTAACAGTATGTTCATTTTTAGCTATGCTTCTTTTACATTTATGATACGACAAACTTTCAGCATTTGACAACACAAAACTCGAGTACTACGCCCAATTTCATCCATGCTTATTAGGGTTTTACCCGTAAGTTCATCTATATGATAATACACTGTGTGCATCTATGGATGTGAGAGTTTGAACTGGTATTGTATAAAAAAAAGGTATTTGACAACACAACAATCATGTACAAAAAAGGTAAGTTACCTTTAAGCCGAGTCGAATCATGTAATTTGTGTTTTATTTCAGATTGATTTATACGTATTTACTTAGTCAACAAATGTAAAATAAGTACGTCTCAACGATAAATAATGATAGTTTAAGTTATGTTTTTAGTCACTATATCATATATAAATGATGGATTTAGTCTTCATATTTTAATTTGGTAAATTTTAATCTTCATATTTTTTTAAATTGGTCAATTGTAATCCTTATACTTTCTGACTTTTTAAATTTTTGTCTTAACTAAAATAGTAGCGGTTTAATCTGTTTGGTCGAATCTATTAATCATGCACTATGCATAAGTTGAGAATTTAGTCTATGTTTTTCAATTTAATAATTTTTCGTTTCTCTTTATATTTTTAAAATTTAAAATTTCAGTACTGACAAAAATGATAGCCATTAAATTCATTAGCTAAAATGACATGTTTTTTTAGTATTATATGAAGTAGAAAGTTGACATGACATTTCACATATAATAATATATTTGTTACATAAGATTTTTAAAAATAACATAATTTAACTTGACAAATTTAATAATTATTGTGTGGTTATGACAAAAATATAAAAACTTAAAATAACCAAATTAGAATATATGAACTCAATCCGCGCAGTATTAAACCAAAGCCTCTATAAAAAAAACTATTCCTACGTGGATGGCCTAGAATGTTGACATTTAAACAACTTAAAATTCCAGTGATGTGTAATGTAATTAATTTTATTTAAAATTTATATTATTTAATATAATATGTTATATTTAGTTCCTTTAATTTATTCGAATTAACTTATTTATATTTGACTGAAGCTTTTGCTATTAGGGAGGTTTTGTCGTGGCTATAATTGATTTGTTGTTGAGTTAACTATATAAGAGCGATTAATTCTTTGAATACTCAAGATACTGATGTTTTTTAAGTTTGGATTATTGATTTGGGATTGTCAAAATATTTCATTTCAATTTTAATCCATTTTTTGGTTGGACATGTCAGAAAGCTAATAAAGTCGTTCATTCTCTTCTAAAGGTAGTTTTATTCTATACTAAACACATCGAGTTGAATAGGTCTTTTGTGGGTCTTTCTAATATCTTAGATTCTAATGTTATATAGAGGTGGCAATTGGGTAGGTTTGGGTCATGTTATTTCAAGTTTAAGATTTTTTAAGATTAAGTTTTTTTTAGTTCAATCTTATTATTTCGATTTCAAGTTCGGACATGTAATTTATAAAAGTAAATATGTAATTATAACTCAATAAAAATTATTATTTTAAAATCTTAATATATGATACTTTTTTAATTTTATAAAAGTAAAACATTATAATCAAACATTTAGTAACTATGTAATATAACTATTACGGAATTACCTAAGTCAATATTGAAGAGAAAATAAATATTTGATCAATAAACCAAAGTTTAGAGTTTTATTTCAATTCCTTTTACTTACTAAATTTCATATTGGCATTTTTTAATGCTTTAACAATTTTAACATTAATGTGTGATGCCTTCGTCTTTAGACTTTGCACTTGCTTTTTATTTATATATTTATTTTATAGTGTCAATTATTTATTTCACAATTTAATTATTTATATTTTTCAACTGGATCTCAATAGTCATCAAGAATCTATGAATGCAAATGCAACAGTTTCTACTACTTAAAAAAAAATCCGTCTCAAGTTTAGAAAGAGTTTGTTATGCTTGAACCTATGAACAAAGGAGATATCAGGAGGAACATCGCGATTCAAAAGATAGAGCTCAGTGGGTACATTGTCGGAAGGTTTTAATTGGGGATTCCCATTAAAATTCTAGTTCTTTAAAATGTCATTTGAACATGTGTTGTAAATGTTTGCGTGAATCTGAAGTAGGTGGGGAGACATCAAGTATGATCGAATTAGATATTTATCTAATAATTAGTGACTTGTATAGATTTAATAATAAGTAATACCCAATTAATTTTTTTTAAATTATATATATTACATATAAAGGAGTGGATAGTGGCACAATAGAGCTGGAAGCATGATTTAGATAAATACTCATTTTTATATTATTAAAATATTCATATTATTATTTAAAATTAAAATTATTATTAATGCTAAATTTTATTATTAAAATCAAATTTTAATATTAAAAAATTTCATTAACATAAAAATAATTATATTAATTATATTAATAATTTATTTTATTATTAAATATGATTATGCATGTTTGATATATTAAAAATTATAATATTAATGATATTGAAAATTATAAAATTGATATTAATATTTTTAAATATTTTAAAAAATTAAAAAAATTATTAATATGATAATATTATGCTTGATATAAGTTAATTTTTATCTAAAAATCAAGTTATTTATAAGAGACTAATTTCTAGAAAATGATTTCTACTTTTGAAAAGCGAAAGTCAATTTTTATAAATAATGACTTATTTTATGTTGAACAGTAAATTATGTTATGTTATTCAAACTATTTCCATGAAACAAACACTAAATAATAATAATAATAATAATAAAACATCTTTTGATTATTATTTTCCGTGAAATAAATACATCCTAAATAAATTGTTTAAGTTCAATTTTAATCTTTAAAGCCAAACATATGATTTTGATTAAATTTTATTAAGTGAAATATCTCACATCTAAATAAAATTGATAGAGAAATTTATGTTTATATTGTTATTAAACTTAAAATTGATTAAAATTTAATAGAATCCCGCTGTTTTAAAACTAATATATAAATATAAATATAAATGTAAAAGTTTAAATTAAGTAATGTAGGCATGGATGATGGTTTAAAACCGAAACCATATGATGATTTTGGGCCATGCTAGAAACTCACATATTAATGCAACAAAAGGTTTAGTATTTTTTTTATTATATTGTTTTACAGTTTATGATGATTTAATTTTCTTTCTAAAAATGTAACATGTGTTACCACTGGATCCATTTTTCAATTATCATCTATATATTAACATGTAAATCTTACCGTATATGGTGGCAAAGTGCCCCAACATCCATTTACTTTCCCATTGGATGGCATCCATGTGATGTGCTTCCCCCATTCACAATAATCTTTCACTTCAGTGTATTCCACGTTTTCAAATACAATTGTTTGGACAGAGAGAGAGAGAGAGAAGGAAAAAGATATAGGGAGTGAAAGGGGCAATGTATGGGTAAGTAGTTAGTACAATCATGTCGAGCTTTAACAGCATAAAACCTGGAGAGAATATATCACAAAGAGCACCAATCACTTAAAAAAAATTAGTAGGCAACTTTTACATGGAAAAAGAGGCTGGCCACAAAGGGGGCTGCATGGTCCTGGTCCCCCACATGTCTCGCTTCATTGCCAATGAAAAGCTCATCCACACCGCTCCCATTATTAACCATCATTTGTTTATGATGGCTTATGCTCACGCCTCCATTTGCCTCTACTATTATTTATAGTATTATTATAATATTGTCTTCGAGCTACGTTTGGCTAATCTTTTGACTAATTTGTGGCTTTTTTTTGCCCCCCATGTGCTAATCGCTAAAAGTTAGTGTGAATAGTCCTCATTTTTCTAAAGGTGGCTGATGGTTTCGATGGTAATCCCAATCACCACAAACAACGAAACTTCAAAACTATGTTCATCTCTCAAGTAGGGTCCATTGATAGAAAGATGATAATCTCAATTATTATGAACTAAGTTACACGTCTCTTATTCTTTAACCACCAACTTTTTCTTTCACCTAAATATCTTTCTTTTACCATATTGGTTTGGTAGTTCGAATATATTCAATTAGCTTCTTATTATTGTTCATCATATGTGAGTTTGGTAACTTTATTCATCTTGTCTAATCATATACTGCTTTGTTAGTTTGCTCTATTTTTATTTTTTCAGAAGCTACGATGATAATAAACATTTAGATTTTGATGCCAAAGAGTTGTTAGTGGATTAGTAATTAGGGGAAATTTATAAAGCGGTGGTGCTGTCAGTCACTAATAAGGGTTCTTATGAGTTTGAGGAGCTCTGAGAGAGATTGACAAAGTTTTGATATATGTCTTGGAGCGTCCCTCTTCAATGATGACAATGGCCTTATATAGAGGAGTGATGCATTTACATGAGTCCAAGACAAGAGTTCAAGTCTTCCTTTTTTGGAAAGACCCATTACAAGATTAAAATCCAAACAACTTAAAGCAAAGATGAACATCTATGGGCATGATTTTGTCTTTAAGAATGTTTAAAATTAACATCAAAATTTGAAGGCTTGGAAGTCCCTCGCACAAGTGCAAGGTTCAAATAATTGAGTTTGGAGAGTTCGTGTTTATTTATTTTCTTGAATTTAGGTTGACTTTGTGTTTCTTGCATTTAGGTAATGAATTACTTAATTGAATTATGTCTTTTTATTACAACTAGAAAGATGTTTTAAAACTCCTTTGTTGTTTTAATTGGACATTATAATTAAATTAGTTAATTCTTCACTACTATGTCAAGTAGGACTCTTATTTAATAAATTGTAAAAGGTTTCGACCTTGGATAATGTATTCGGTCGGTTCTTAGGAGTTATTTTAGAGGTTCCTTGCTATTCAAGAAATCTGAGAGAATTTTGTAACAAGTTTGAACACCACCCCTAATAAAAGGCATAGTCATGGCTGAAACTTGCATTCCAAGTAAGCTTATTTATTTTTATTATTTATTTCTTAAGGATCAAGTTATTTGATTTCTTTGTAAGTAAGTGCTGAAGTATGCCTAAAGACCAATCATATGATAATTGTAATAACATACTTTTACCTAATTTATTAAAAAATGCATTGTCATTATTGTTTTCAGTCTTTATCTCTATGTTAAATAAGTTGTATAATGATGAAGTCCTATCATTCTTAAATGTATTTAGTCAAGTATTATTGTGGGCTTGGACAACAATAATGTATTGAGACTAATAAGTGCGTGATTGATGGCAAGTGTTGTTATGGATATGTAATATTAGGTCAACACATAAGTATATGTTAGAGAACAATATATTGGACTGACCCACAATGAGAATGCTCCTTAAATTATTTTATAATAATCACATCATTTCTCATAGTAGTAATTGTATGCATGATCCTTAGACTTGATATCATCATTGTTTCAACATCTTGAATCACATGCTTTGACACAGTCAAACGTCTTTCATAAATGGTTGTACTATAAAGAAAGATGTTGGGTATGCCCCAATCTGTGCAATGAATGTGAGTGATTTAGGATTTGTCCATCCTAAATAATGAGAGCAATATCTCAAGCCTCTTGATTCAGTGAGATTAAAAATGTATGGCCATGCTCAAATGAGTTGACATAAGATATCACATTGATTTGTTTATTTTAGTCTACTTGGGAATCAAGAAACAAGTGATTGGATTATACAAGTGTGACTATTTCATGACTTGTGTTTAATCTAGATATTAAGGATAAAGGGATATACTATATAATAATATAATAGAAGGTTATGTCGAACCACAACTTCCTACAACTTGGGTAGTAGTGATGTATTGCTAGATGTCACTCACTATTTCTGACATTATAATTGTTTTAATGTTATTGCCAACGTTATAGGATCCTATAGGGCCACAGCCTTTAGTTTGGATGATCAGAATGCAATTAAAGTTAGGATTATATTTAACATGTTACAAAATTTAAATTGATTATAGAAACAATATCTAATAATTAATTTAATTTGACAATGTTAAAATTAAACATGATATATATACATACTTGATGCACATATATAGAGAGTTTGATTGAAATAATGTGAATATGATAAATATGTCTTATTGGATTTATTAAATATAGTATTTAATGAAATTCAGTAAATAAGGATTGGGTTTGAATTTGAAATAAACTGATATTTCTTTATAAAAAGGAGCTTATCACAATTTGGCAAAACTCATAACTTTCCTCTTAATGTTTAATTACCATTCAAAAGAGTTTTGAATAAAAGGAAGGTCGAATCCCAATTTTTAATTTACTTGAAATAACACTTTGACTAATTTTTCTATGAAAAAGTTTTGGAATTTAGCTGATTGTTCTTTTCTGGGTGAATCATGTAGAGGTCAAGAATTTTTTCCGTTGTGACTAAGGTTTGTAACATCGATAGAGGCTTCAACCCTATACTAGTGATGATTTTATAGATCGTACTAGGTATATTTTCAACCTTTTGACCCAAATTTATTCCTTGTATATGGATCCATGGGTTGTGATCACCGATTTTTTTTTCATTATGGCACAAGGCGTACCGATGTTCCAACAATGAGTGGTTGGTACAATTAGTAAAATTGTTGCCCATATTTGCCTACCTTAAAGAGGTTTAGAGTTTCTTGACTTTCAAGTTATTTAACTGGGTCTTAAAAGGTTTAGACTTTCTTTCCTTGCAAGGTTATTAATACATGCCTATAAATACAAGGCATGACTAGCCATTAAGATGTATGATTATTTTTATTTTCAATAAATCCAAAGGGAACTTTTTTATTATAAATTTTCTTGATAACAATTTCAACTCAATTCTTTTCTACAATTATTTGGTGGAATTCTTCATAACTTTAACTTGCCTAGTACTTAATTAGAAGGGTTTATTAAATATTGCTTGAAGTTTTTTGTTGATGTTTTAACTCAAACATCAAAAGGGAATTAAATCATCTATTCATTCACCTATCACCATTCATCCGTCTTCAACAAATTTATTTTACTCCTCCTTGAAGTCCCTAGTGCCATAAGCTTCCTTATGCTCCAATAAAGACCTATTTTGCTCTCAAGATTTAAGGATTCTTTCTTCCATCTTTTAATCTTTGTTCTTAGATTATTTTTCATACGAGTATCTTCATCTAATTCAAGTTATTTTTTGTAGGAATTTCAAATTTTATTTAAAGTTTGCACATCAAATCATTAGAGAGCCACTCATCTGAATCACTTTGAGTTCATTATTCGGACTTCAATCTTGATCCAAGGTTTCTGCATGAAGAAGGATATTAAGGTGGGTCCCTTTGAAATTATGCCTTGATACATAAGGTAGTAATAGATGTATGGAGGGTTTCACTATGACGTGATAGATGAGACCTCCGAGTGGGTTTTAGTGGGACTCGTAATGGCATTAAGTATGGAGAGATTTATTAGGATGTGATAGATGAGACCTACAAGTGGGTCTTGTTGGGACTTATGGTAGCATAAAGGTATGAAGGATTCATTAGAATGTGATAAATAGAACTTTCGAGTGGGTCCTATTGGGAATTAGGGTGCTAGTGAAGGTATAACAATTCCTTTATCCTCTAGTCGAGGGAAATGTGATACCTCAAATAAGACTTTAAATTACAAACAAAGGTGAACCACTAAAAATAAATTTTTTTGAAGTAATGAATGCCTCAAAAGGTGATTCAAGACAAGCCTAATAGGCTGAATCTTAGCAAGCTTGTAGAGGCAAAATATACACTGGTAGAAGCAAATTTTGCGAAGTGGGCCTGAATAGTCAAAACTAGATGCCTTGAAAGTGAATTTGGCAAAACAGGCTTAAAGAGTTAAAATAAAATGCCTTGAAGGCGAATTTGGAGAAGCGAGCCTTGATAGGAAAAAAAAAAGACACTTAAGGTGAATTTGGCGAAACAAACCTAAAGAGGCAAAATAATATGTATGTAGTTGCAAGCCTGAAGGAACAGAGGTTAATGCTAAGCAATAGTTAATATCTTTTAAGTTTTTCAATGGCTTACCTTTGAATCATAATATCATATTTCCCTATTATTTGTAGGTTGTTTTCACATGATTTCCAGTTAATCTTTCATTTCTTTGAGCAAATTCTAGTTAGCTTTTAGGACATCATCTTTTCATTGAGGATAGCTTTTCTCACATATAATAGAGATGCTAGCCAACTTTTTCTCTAGCCAATAGGCTTAATAGTGGATAAACATTAATATAATAGATAATAAATAGAGGTTCAATACCCAGTAGTTGATACAAGATTAGGTAAGTGTGAGTCTCTTGGTAGAAGGCGCTTGGTGTTTGTAAGGTGTCTTTATTTTTTAGGACCTAATTTACAGGGGTGCCTCTAATGACGAGCACCTGGTTTTTGAGGGGCTCCTTTAATGGTGAACACCTAATGTGCGAGAATAGGCCCATTGATTGGGAAAAAATCGTTTTGGTGAGTGAGAGTGGCGTATTGGTTGGCGAAAATGGCATTTGGTAGAAGAGAGTGATCTCTTGGTAAGAGAGGGTGGCCCTCTTTATTTTGGGTGCTTGAGAAGGCGATATCTATAGGTATAAGGAATATTTCTTTACATAAAATCAAGTGAGATTTTTCAATTTTTCATTTTGATATAATTGAGAGGAACATCTTTATTGCCTCCATGTTGGGACACATTTAATGATGTTCTTTGTATTTTCTCTTATCTCTACCTTGTGGTATGGCTTCCTTTTCTAATTTTTACAAACAGCACTAATTGTTAATTCAAGATTTGGAGGTTAGTGGTTAAAGGTAGTTCACACTTTGGTGGTGTCAAAAATTACTAGTGGTTTGGTGATTAAGGGCAATTCATGCCATGGTGGTAATGAGAGACGCTAGTTGAATTCTTACGAGCTTAAGGAGCTCTAGGAGATATTGGACAGAGTCTTGGTATATGTCATGGAATCTCATTTTTTAGGATAAGGCCATATAAATAGAGGAAGAGAAGTTTAGTGTGTATTTCTCTATTATATATATACCCTATTACATAAGGTGGCTTCATTAGGGTGTGATGAATGTTATCTCCGAATGAATATCATTAGAAATTAGGGTGGTATAGGGTATCAAAGTCTTAAATAGGATGGAATAGATGAAACTTTTAACTGAGTCTCATTGGAACTTAAGGTTGGGATAGAGGTATAATAGAAATCTTACTTAATCTTTATAAAAACTAAATAATTCTTAATGAGTAATTATGACGTAAGCCATCTTCGACTAAAAAATATATAAGGTAAACTACCCAAATGGTTAACCAACTTTCATAAGTTTTTATTTTTGGGAACCAAAATTAAAAAAAATTGCAAATTGAGCACTTCCGTTAACAAATATTTTCATTTTAGTCTTCCAACTTTAATAAGTTTTCATTTTGGTCATCCTCGCTAATTTAATGTTATTGTACACTCATTTTAGTCACCCAACTTTCATAAGTTTTCATTTTGGTTACTCATTTACTTTTTAGAAACTTGAATTTTTACATGAAATTGATTTATTCATCTATTGAGAAGAAACCCAAGTTTTTCTTTGTAACTCAATTCTCTATAAAAACCTGGGTATTTCCCTGAGGAAACTTGGATTTTTTTCTTTTTAAGGAAAAAAAAGCTAAAAATCAACTTTTAAATAGGGAAAATAAAGGAAATTAAAAAAAATGGTTTTTCCTCGTAAAAACTTAAGTAATTTTCTATAACCCTAAGTTTTTCCCTAGAAAAAAATTTAATTCTTAAAAAATAAATATAAATAAAAAGATAATTTGGTTTTTCCTTATAAAAACTTAGATAATTCCATGTAAAATTTCATGTTTTTCTCTTTCGTTGAAAAAACTAAAATTAATTCTAAAAAGGAAAGAATAAAGGAAATTAAAAAGATAAAATGATTTTTCCTGTAAAAATGAAATTAATTTTTAAAAAGATAAGATTAGTGACCAAAATAAAAACTTATTAAAATTGGGTGACTAAAATGAGTGTACAATAATATTAAATTAACGACAGGTGACCAAAATGAAAATTTATTAAAGTCAGGTGATTAGAATAAAAACGTTTGTTAACGGTAATTCCTAATTATATATATATTTTTTATTTTCAATACCCAAAATGAAAAGACATGAGAACTTGATTAAATATGTCATAAAGCACCAATAATAAATTGTTTTCAATTAAGTAAAACAATACATTAAAGTTATTTTTTTAAATAGTGCCTAATGAATGATATATTATTTATAATAATGAATATTGTTAAAGAGATCGAAGGAAAAGTTTTCTAAGTATCGTCCATTGGGCAGTCGATACAGACCCAATAATTGTTGGTACTGTCTCAGGACCTCAGGTTTTATCTCCCAGCTTCGTAGAGAGCCATGCAGGTTCACGAGGTGGGAGTGCTGACCGCGCCCCAATGTGCGTGCACTAAAGCTATGACTCAACACTATTATACTTAAATATCTAGTGGCTTTAGTGTAAGTGTGATAGGTCAATTGTAATATTTGTAACGTTACAATAGAACACTAAGTATTCTAAGGATCGAATCCAACGGATTGTCAAATTAGTAAATTTGTTTATCAAGTTAATCACAAGTTAAGCAATTACTAATTTAATCAAGCCCGAAATTATTAGTGCAAATTCCAAAATAAATTGTTTATAAACTAAATTTAAATTATCAATTAAACAAAAAAAAATCTAATTTTTTTACCTATTATTTTAGATAATAGAAATGGTAAAACGATGGTCGATTGTTTCGTTGCTTGTTAAGTAAGTTAATAAACCTATATTGATTATATTGTTTGTCACTCTTAATTAAGAATCTCCTCTTGGTCTCATCCTAGACTAAAAGATATTACTTAAGTTCTCCTCTCGGTTTCACCTAGGCATATAGATCTCCTCTCGGTCTCACTATTCGACACAGTTATATTGAACTATCTAATGATAAACTCTCCTCTTGGTCTCATTTATCTAGATTTTCCACTAGGAGCGTCAATTCTAGCGTGTTAAGGATTTCAATATAATCAAACAATCAATTAATTAAGAATAAACATTAACTTAAACTAATAAATAACCAATCAACCAACCATCAACCAATTTATCATATAATCAAACTTAAATTTCAAACAAGCATTTTATCAAACACATGGTAAGTATAAAATAAAGGTAAAAGATTTAAGAAAATGTTCATTTAATTAATGGAAATCGATTGAAACCCAAGAATTTGATAATCTTTCTTTTGCAGTCTTCAACAATAAAAGAAAAAATATAGAAAACAACAAAAAATAAAATTTATTCTAAATCTAATTTAAAAATGAAAAGAAAAAAAAACTTAACTTAAAAACGATGAAAAATTAAGGAGAAATGTTCAACCAATAAAATTTAAAATCAAAAGCTTATAATGTAGTATTTATAGTTTATTAAAATTTTAATCTAACATTGGCCATTATGTCCTTAAATGAAAAAAAGATTTAAGCTTATTTGGACGCAAAATTGCCCCTGTAATTTTTCACTCGGCAGGTAGTGGTTCGCGACACCTAAGCTTTAGTGTCGTGATACCTAAAACAATAACTAAATTGGGGTCTTAGGGGTGTTCCTTGGTGTCACGATACCATTGGAAAAAGACTCAATTTCTTCACTTCATCACTTTTAGGGATATCACGACTTCCATGGTATTGGTGTCACGATACTCATTCTGAATGATGTCTCCTCGAGTTTGAGCCCTTATTGTCTCTCTACACTAACTCAATTACATTGTTAGGTCCCTCATAGCACATTTGGCCAATTTGGGTCTTAAAAGAGTGTAAAACAAAACAAAAATGTTCGTTAATGCTTAGAACTAAAAATCAACAAAAATATATAAAAGTCACTTAAATTATTTCAGAATAATCTCCTCAAATGTATTGGATAACCTAATTTGACAACAGATCAAACGCCTTAATTAGTGGAAAGGGTATATATCTAAAAGATATATAAATAATTAATCGATAAAAATACGCACAATATAAATTCAACCACCAATCAAAATATATGTAACTTAGAGGTGATACCACTACCAGTAAAACTTTGCTTTAAGATTAGAGTATTTGGGATAAATAGTCAAATGAATAATAATATTTTGAGAATAATGGGGACATACATTTATGTAAAGTTAAGATTAGTCTTTAGGGGGGAAAAGTCAAGTGAAGAGTAATATTTGAGAATAATGGGTAGATGCATTTATGTAACATTTAATCAGGCCTTGGGGGTGAATGTACTTGAAGTAGTTGAATGAGTAGCATAACAAATAAAGAGGAGGCAGGTGTAAGGCTGTAATGTAATAATAATGTGAAGGATGATGAAGAAGTGAAAGGGGCACTGGTCCATGTTATTTAATACCCTAATTAAGATTCAGCCATTACACTTTCAAATATTCGTACAAAAGCTAGGTAGGTCCCCTCCTCTACCCCTAATAGCCTAAAACTCAAGTCCTACCACATTTATTTTTAACGTTTCATATAACAAAAATGCTTCTTAATATATTTGTCCTCTCAAAATTTTTTAAGAAAAAAACAAAATAATCTTCAAATCTTCATAATTTTTATAAATATTTTAAATACATAAAATTAAAAGGTAAATAGACCTGTATAGTCCCGCTCTATTTCGAAATTGAGTAAATTGATCCCTTTAAAAAAATTGGAATAATGTAATTTTTATCAATTTTAAAAATGAGCAACTAAAGATAATTAATCATGATGTTAATGTATTATGTCAATTGTACTTAATTTTGATTGGTATAATAACAAATTTAGTATTTGATGTTTATTTATTTTTTTCATTTTGGCCTTAGTTGCAAAAGGTTTAACAAATTTAGCATCAACTTTTACACAAATATTACGGGATAAATTTGTTAAATTACGACCAAAATGATAGAATATGTAATCTTTGAGGGCTAAACTTGTTATTATACAAACCAAAATCATGTACAATTGATGAAAAACATTGACGCCACGATTAATTATCCTTAGTTGCTTAGTTTTGAAAATGATAAAAATTAACTTGTTTTGATTTTTTTAGAGGGATCAATTTGCTCAATTTCAAATTTGAGAGGGACTGAAAATGTCTTATTACTAAAAATGATTACAAATATTTAAAAAACATAATCCAATCGAATTAGGATAATAAAATAGGACTTACCAACTTGATTAACTTCAAATTTTTTTCATTCGATTCAATCGAATGCTCATCTCTAAACATAAAAATATTTATGGTAGTAAGCACAAACAATAACATTTTTTGTTAATTTTTTTAAAGAGATTATAAAACTAAATAAAAAGAAAATTAGGCTTGAATATTAGATAATTATTTAGGGTTTAGGGTTTATATTTTTAATTTTACATGTGAGGTTAAGAAACAAACCCATATTCTTATTTTTTTTAAATAATCAGAAGAAAATAATTTACGAGATAATGTCACATTTGGTATTGGTACTTTCACAAAATGTTAAGGTGATACTTATAATTTGAAAATGTCCAATATGGTGTTTGAACTATCAATAATTTATATCGATGTTAAATTACACATTCATTATAATTTAAATCATTCAATTTTTTGGTATAGTAATTTATTAATTTTAAATTATACTTTTACCGGTATTTATAATATAAAAGTAATATTTTATGGTTATAATTTTAAATTATTAATATATTTTATTTATATTTAATTATTTAAATAATATTACTTTAATTAATTACTTTATAATTATTTATTAAATTAAAAATTAAACACATAAAATTACATAAAATTACATAAAATCACATGCATTACATGGATATTAAAAATTAGTTATTGTTATAACACATTCTTTCAAGGGAAGGAATTCAGTTACACCGATGTAAAATTTATATATTTTTATACAATTAATATTTTAATGACCTAACTGTCATATTTAACGTAAATCATACATGTCAAATTCGAAATAAATTAAAATTTTCAAACTATTGTTTTATGTATAAAACTTTCAATAATTTAATAAATATTAGAATATAATATTTTAAATTAATCTGATATCATATCTGACAAATATAATTATATAGATAAAGTTAATAATTGAATCATATGAAAAACTTATGTTAAAATATAGTCTTCGTTAATTATTAAATTATATAAAATCACAAAAATAAAGTAAACTATTTAATATTAGAGAAGTCAACTCGAATTGTTTGTTAAATTTGTATTAAGTCAAGTTGAAATAATAATTTTTAAATTAATTTATCTAAATTAGTAGTATTTAGATAAGTTTGATTATAAATTTATATATAAGAATTAAATAAAAGCTTCTTCTGAGTCACTGTGAAACTGTCCCCTACTCCCTATACAAAGCCAGTACGCACGCTTTACATATTACAGAAGGTAAAATCCTATGAAAGGTCCCTGTATTTTATATTTTTGGCAGATTTAGTTTCTCAACTATAATTTTATCATTTATAATCCTCAATTTTTCAAAATATTTATTTTTTTAATCTCAAGGTTAATTTCATTAAATAATTCAATGTAACTTAGGAATTTTTTGATAATCAATTGAAATTAAATTCATTAAAAATTAACACTGAATAATTTATAGATTTGTCAATAAAAAACCCATTGAAAATATTAAGTAGATAAAAGGGTAATTTACCATGGAAAATATATTCAGACTTCCCATTTTACTTTTAAATTGCCTAATTTAAATAATTTTTATTATTATTTTGGATATTGTTAAAAATATTTATTTTAAAATTTTATGATAATTTCATACTAACACTTCAACTTTTACTACATATATTTATATTAAATTAAAATTAATGATGAAAATATAAGATGAAAATTTTCAGAATTTAAGATTTATATTTATCAAATAATATATTTATATCCAAGGTTTAATTTTTAATAACAGACTAAGCAGTTTTTAAATTCAAGTTTAATATTTATTAAGTTCAGCATTTAATTTTCAATATATTTTTTCCAGTTTATTAAATGGCACATTGATTTTTTTTTTTAAATATGCAGTGATATGGTATATAGATATTAGCTCTTTTATTCATATATATAAATTTCGAAAAATAGAGGACTAAAAAAAAGATTAAATTATAGTAGAGGGACTAAATTCATTAAAAACAAAAAACACAAGGACTTTGTATAGCATTTGACCTATATTACAAAATCCCAATATATATTTTCTGTCAAATTTTGCTATTAGTCCATGTGCTTTTCAAATTTTAAAAATTTAATATTGACCTAAATGATAGCTATTAAATTTGTTAAATCAAATTTCAAATTAGTCCCATACTATGCATTTGACATCAAATTAGCCTCTAATTTGATTTTTAATCCATATACTTTTTGAACTTTGAAATTTCAAGTCTAACTCAAAAGGGTAGCAGTTAAATTGATTAACTAAAACGATTTTTTTTTTGTGAATATTATGTGGAAATGCAAACTAATATGATATCAAGAATATGATAATATGTTTGTCACATAAAAAATTTTGAAACAATAAAATTTAACTTAATAAATTTTATCAAGACTGAATGTTCAAATTTAAGAAAAAACAAAGAAAGAGTGATCAAAATAAAATTTATAAATTAAATGTATAATTTACACATATTACAAGGATTAATATCAACATTTGACCCATATATTTTTAACAAAAATCCCGATATTAGTCCACTTATCTCATTTTATAAATCATTATTCCCCTGTTTTCAAATGAAAGAGAAAACAATGGGAAAATCTGAAAATGCTAGGAGAGGAAGGATTGAAGGATAGGATTGAGAACATAATTCATATTTGGCGTATATCAGAGTACAGATATATATATATATATGGTTACTAAATACTTACCATAGTATAGTCCATAGAGAGAGTGTGATTCAATTCATGGAGATTTGCGCCTTTGAGCAAAGGAGAGAGGAAGATCTTTCATTATATCAGCAAAATCAGGTTGATTTAAAAGCAAAGGCGGCGAGAATTTATTGATATGATGTATCTGATATAAACAGCAACCCCATATCATTCATACACATTACCCCTCTCACTCTCCCTTTTATTTCTTATTTTATTTCATCTTCCTTCTTGCTTTCTTCTACAAACAAAACACTCTTTTCTCTCTCTGACGACACCTCTTTGCTTTGCTTCTTTTCAGACTTTGGTCCCTTTTACCATTTATTTTTCTGGGTTTTGTTTATTTTTCAGAGTGATAATTTGTTTGGTGATTAAATATTAAATGCCATGAATGTCATCATAAAGTTAGGAACATAGCTCAGTTTCTTGAGATTGTTTAAAGGGTTGTGTTTTTTTTTCCCTCTATTGTTTCTTCTCATTTTTAAGTTATTTTCGGCAAAAGAACAACAAAAATGAAGTTTATGAAGCTTGGCTCGAAGCCTGACGCCTTCCAAGTTGATGGCAAATGTATCAGGTAAATGCATGGCTTTCACTTACATTCCTTTTCTTCTACAACAAACCACTTCAAAAATTTCTTCCATGCTTGTTTCTTCTTCAACAAAACAATGCTACTCTTCCCCATGCTTGTTTCTTAACATGCTATTCATCTTTGTTTGATTAAATTTGGTTATGTTTTAGTTCATTATATTTTACTTTTAACTTAATAATTTTGCATGCTGTTTATGGAAATTTATCTTTGTTATAAGAACTGATTCTTACACTCCTTGAAGGGTTTATGATATCGTATATTCCTTAAGAATAAAGGAAACTTTTAGTTTATACCCCATAAGGAACTTTATTAACAAGTAATTTTCTTGATTTCCTTTTGGCTTGGTGACAGATTAAAGCACATGGGTGTTTTTCATTACAAGTATAGTTCTTTCTTTTTGGTTTGGTTTTTGTTGGGGGAATATTGAAGTGTGAAAAAAGAGATGGGTTTATGTGGGAAGTGGTCCAGCTGTTGTAACCTGTCCTCTTTTTCATCAGTTAGTGGTCCGAACTCCAAATGTGGGAGAAAAGGCATGTTGTGAGCAGGCCTTTAATCGTTGCAAGAATTCTTTACCTGTAAATAATTGCATGTTCCAGGCATTTCCCATCTCCCAACGAGGAGCAAGCTCGGATTTTACCCCATTACATGTCCTAAAGTATCTTCCCCATGACAGCAACTTCTCATAACTATACAATAATATGTATAGGAGGGTTAGTTTAGTGCCTTGGACTTTACACTTTGATTTGGGATTGCACACATTCTTTGTGCAAAAAGTAAAATACTTGAATAATAATGCTAATACTATACTTCCGGGCTTTTGGTTTGTTATACATGTTTTTTCTTGTGAAAGGGGTTATAAGCAAACCTAAAAACTTGTTTGAGAACATATCATATAATGTCTCAAGATCCAGTCCTTGATTAATAGCTAACTTGGGTTTATGTGGATGGCCAAAGACTTTTGACATATCATCTATTACCTTGGTTCTTTGGCTAGAGCCACTAGGCAAAATTAGCTCTCTCATTTTTATTTATTTATTTATTTTTTAAGTTTTATCTTCATCTTGCTATTATCTTCCTTATGAATGCAATTTCTGGTGTAAGTAAGCCGTAACTGAAAATGTCTATTGATGCAGGCATGTCACATCTGATTTGGCAACTGATATCATCATTAAGGTTGGCGACCTGAAATTTTACCTTCACAAGGTTTGCTCACCAATCCCTTTTTAATCTTCATGCTTCTTTTCTATAGATTCTGTATTTCTAGCTTGGTATTGGTATTTGGTTGATGTTTACATAGCTTTCTTTCTAAATTCCACTTGACATTCATGAAAAATCTAAATGTACTTTTTTTCTGCAAAATAACTAAAATATTGCTATTGTTACCATTTCATGGGTCTAAGCATGCCGAATTCTGTCAATGAAGCTTTAGTTGATTCCATGGAATCTTGTAGAATGGTCAATTGTTTTTGCAGACGTTGCCTCAGATGACTCTACAGCAATGTAGTGGGAGAGCTGACAAATCTTTTTTTCTCTATATTTTGATCTCCTCTTGTCTAAACCGAAGTTTTACATTTATGAATAAGTTCTAGAATGCTCTGTCTGTGGAAAGCAGCCGGTTAACTTTTATTTACTAATTACAGTTTTATGTGCCTTGCAGTTCCCTTTATTGTCTAAGAGCAACCACATGCAAAAACTAGTGCAGAAAGCCAGTGAAGAGAACTGTGATGAAATTAATATGGTTGATTTTCCTGGTGGGCCAAATGCATTTGAAATTTGTGCAAAATTCTGTTATGGGATGGCTGTTACTTTAAATGCTTACAATGTTGTTGCTGCACGTTGTGCTGCCGAATACCTAGAGATGACTGAGGATGTTGATCGAGGTAATCTGATTTTTAAAATCGAAGTCTTTCTTAATTCTAGTATATTCCACAGTTGGAAAGATTCCATTATTGTTCTAAGAACCGCGAAGTCTCTCCTACCATGGTCTGAAAACCTGAAGATTGTTGGAAGATGCATTGATTCCATTGCATCTAAGACCTCTGTGGATCCGGCGAACATCACATGGTCCTACACCTATAACCGGAAATTATCAGTACAGGACAAGATAGTTGGTGACAGTATGAAACTTCGAGAGAAGATTGAATCTGTCCCGAAGGATTGGTGGGTTGAAGATATATGTGAGTTAGAGATTGATCTGTACAAGCGAGTCATGACTGCTGTGAAATCAAAGGGAAGAATGGATGGTGCAGTCATTGGTGAGGCACTGAAAACTTATGCTGTCAGATGGTTGCCGGATTCTGTCGATGCGTTGGTTTCTGGTGTACATTCATGGAGAAACAAATTACTAGTGGAAACAATTGCGTGCTTGTTGCCTTCGGATAATGGTGTGGGTTGTTCATGTAGTTTCTTGCTGAAGTTGTTGAAAGTTGCTGTTTTGGCCGGGATGGATGATTCATCCAAGGAAGATTTAGTGAAGAGGATAAGTTTAAAGTTGCATGAAGCTTCGGTTAAAGATTTATTAATCCCGGCACGGTCTCCCCAAACTACCTTATATGATGTTGGAATGGTGCAGTCTATAGTTAACCAGTATATGATGCATGAACAACGTAGTCAAGATGTAGAACCTGGAAAGAGTGCTGGTTTTGTACTAGGGCATGGATCCTTGTTGAGTGTTGGTAAACTGATTGACGGGTATCTTGGAGAAATTGCACACGACCCAAATCTTTCTCTTACCAGTTTCATTGACTTGTCTTGTTCTGTCTCCGAGCTTGCTAGACCAGTTCATGATGGACTCTATAAAGCCATTGACATCTACCTGAAGGTAAGCTTTTACACTATTGAGCCAATTTCATTGATCTTCTCAAATTCTAGAATTAGATAACACTTTCTGATGCTCAATTAAGTTTGTGTTGTGAAAGCTTTAAAGTTATATATCTAGGTGACTTCCTTGTACCCATTGGATAGGTTTGACCACCTTTTATGAGCCTGTGACAACCTTGATTTCGGAGATCTTTGTGAGATGTGTAACTTTACAAATATGTAATCCCAATTGCTTTACTAGTGTGCAGGTTTAGTTATTGGTAGAGCACCAAATTGTTGTTAGTTCAACTAAGACCTTGCAATCAAGTTAAACCATGTTTGGATCTTGGTTTTTACGGTCTTTAATGTGACACAGTGTCAAGTGCGAAATACATCACTCTTAGATGGTGCAAAGTAGTGGTTTATTGGTTTTTTCATCATGCCTGCTTATATTATGTAATGAAATCAGGAAACCTTTTCTCGGACCTGTAAAGATGGGTTATTTTTGTTTGCAGGAGCATCCAAACTTGACTAAGGCTGAAAGAAAGAAAATTTGTGGGCTGATGGATGTGAAGAAATTGACAATGGAAGCATCTATGCATGCTGCACAGAACGATAGACTTCCGCTACGAGTTGTAGTTCAAGTTCTCTTCTTCGAACAGGTTAAGGCTGCAACTAGAGCTCAATCACGTAACTCCGATGCCCGCACTACTTGCGTTTCCAAGATGAGCCCCGATGAAGAATGGGACAAGACCATGGGCGAAGATTGTCGGTCCCTCAAAAAAAAGATGAGTGAAGTCGAGACAAATGAGGATGGAGGCGAGAAAAACAGTAAAATGGGCAAGAAGAAGAGCAGAAACAGTAAGAATGGGGTGCAGCTGCTGCCATCACGGTCTAGAAGAATATTTGACAAGCTGTGGGTAGTGGGAGTGGGAAAGGGGCATGTGGAGAACAGAAGTTCAGAGACGTCAGGAAGTTCTCAAAGCTCGGCGGTTGGGGTTCGAGATAACACTAACAAGTCTTCGGGGATTCCTTCAAGACACAGGAGACATTCAGTTTCATAGAGAAGGCAGGTGAGGAATGGAATGTGTTAAATGAAGTAGCTTACAACAGGTAAAAGAAGATGCTTAACTGTTGTGTAAGTGTAAAAAAGAAGTGGTAGGAATAGGAATATTGTTGTAGTTGATGATTGTAATCAGTTTTATGAGTGCTTCTCTTGGTTATTGTAGTTGTTAGTTGGAGGATTACATTTTCTTCAAACTTTCTATTCCTTTTACCTGTAATAATTCATGGATTACATGACCTCCCTGTTTTTTTTTTTTTTTTTTAATTTACTTTCTCACCTGCCTGGTCTAGGAATAATAATAAAAGGAAAAGAATACTCGGTTTAATGAAAATGACACAATTTATTGAATGAATTTTTAATAAAAATCGAATTTGCCATTTTTAGAATCTTTTATGCAATAATTTAAAATTTTAAATAGTTATAATTTATTTTAATTATTATTTTAATTAATATGTGAGTTTATTTAAAAAAAATGACAGGAGTAAAATTAATATTTTGTTTGCAAATACATATTAAATATTTTAATTTATTTTAATTCCATTATATATTTTAACTTTGAGATAAATTTATTTTTTACATTTAATCATTTTTTATTAAAATGTGTTAAAAATGATAATTAATTAATTTTAAATAAAAATAATTAATAAGTTCATTTCGGAGATTAACCTAGTTGAATTAAATATTTTTAAATACTTAATTTTATTTAAAAGTCGAATAGAATTTAATTAAAATTTAATTTTACAGTGCTTCAATGATTTTTATTATTATTTTGTAATAAAAATAGAGAGAGTGAATAAATAATAACAATGGTATAATTATATTCTTATTTAAAAGATGTTTATGGGATTTATCTCTTCCTCAAAGAGATAAACAAGTATTTTTCAAAAGTAAATGTGTTTTACACTTGCCGATAAGCCTCGTCAGCTCGTACATGGTGATGTCGATCTAGCTGCTTCAGTCCCTAATAGGCTGGCTATCGATGCCGCTCCAAAGGCTTCGAATCTCCTTAAGTAGATGATTTCTAACAATGTCCACGATGGTGGCAATGATCTTTCTCCAACCCTTTGCTGTGGCTTTGGCTTCCCCTTAGTGGTGGATCTGCTGGTTGTGATTATGGCAACCCTTCTTGTTCGAGCCTTCCCAGCCACGCTCCCTCTTTCCCTTGTTGCGTGCGGTCGGTGGTTAGGGTTAGGCCTGGTGCCCTTGTACTTACTGTCTTCTCTGGGCTTTTAGGCCCTAAAGCTCGTACTATTGATAGTTAAAGAAATTGAACTTTGTAAAAAAAAAAATCCAATATCCAATTGAGTTATGTTCAATCAACTCTAAAAAAATATTCTATCTATTTAATCTTATTATGTTAAGCCTTTAATTAAATTAATGGTACGAGTTAATCAAATATCAAAATAATTAAATAATATTAAAATACCATTACTTTACAATATAAGTTATGCTATTTTAAAGGTATTTTTCTATAAAAAAAAAATACATACATAATGATAGGATAGATAAAGTCATTCACTTTTCAACTCTTAAATAAAAAAATAATATGCTTCAACGCATTTAAACTCATGACTTTCTACACTGATAATAATGTCAATACAATTGAACTAAGACTTGTAATGTTAATGTTGATTATAATTAAAAAAATTAAAAAAATTATTTAAAAAATGATATTATAAGGACCGTTTTCATTTCTAAAGTAAAGATTACTTAGAATGAATATGGTTAGGCAACCTATGCATGAACACTAACTATTGGTCTCTCTTGTTAAAAGAAGCAAAAACCCATGGCCACGAAATTCTTGTTCATCACAATATGCTGGAAATGGTGACTACATATTCCATTGGAAATTTCCCTCCTCTTACATCCCATCATATACATGTATACATGGAATATAACTATCACCACACAATATGCAACAATTTTAATTCCATGTATATCACCCCTCCATGGAGCTTCCTGAAATTTCTCAAAAAATTGACATATATATACACACATATGTATACGCGTATTTCTTTCGTCTTGTTGAATAGTTCCATTAACAATGGATATGGTTCTACAATTTCGCATGCAATTTGGAACTATCCCTTCTGTGACATCGGTTTAGTTTTGTCTTTCAACTTTGTTTAACATACTCGTGTTCTTCAAGCTGACTATCTAAAAGAGTTCACTTCACTCCTTCGCGTTGGAAAACCAGTACGATGCCCATGTGAAAAATCTGATAAATGAATTCCTTAAAGAAAGGATCAAGCCACCTGTATTATTATTATATATTTTTTCTTCTTGGGGTTCTGTTTGGTTAGATGGAAAGAATCTATTAAAACGGATATTAAGGCAACATGATTCCTTTCATATTTTGTTTGACTTTTCTATAATTGCCGCTGGACGGCTAGACTGGAGCCTTTCACTTTCCATTCTGGATAATTCAATCACCCAAAAAATCAAAAGCCCAGAAAGTAACCCAGAAAGTGAGGAAACGATCCAATCAAGAGAAAAGAAAGTGGGGGAACATCAACATGGTGCTCAGGTACAGTATCATCGTATCATTCTTGTTGTTTTTGGTGGTCAACTTGACTCACCCACGTTTCACTGAGTCACTGCCACGATGCAAAGCTTGGTTGGTCCAATCCATCCCAACTGACATGCCCCATCTCCCTCCAGTTCCTGGTGTTCTTTCCACTGGTAAACCTAATCTTCTACAAGAAACTCTGCCCCAAAGTGAAGACGAAAACTGATTTCTTTTCTCTGGGTTTATTAATAGGTGATGTTTTTAAGTGGCTGGCTTACAATTCAACCGATAAGCTTGATATAATAGCTCAATATTGGCAATTGAAAGCTCATCCAGAGGATTCTCGTTCGGGGGATTATGGATACTCAAAGGCTGATATGCATCGTTTTGGTGCCCATCAAGGTTTTTCTGTTTATACTGCCCTGGAAAATGCTGCTGATCGTGATGTTGATATCAGGTTTTACACATATATACATATGTTATAATTGTTTCTAATACGAAACCCATTGTGAAATTAACTGTTCCATTGATCAATGTCTATAATTTGAAGCTGGTTTGTATCTGCAAAATCCATAGATATACAGAGAAATAATTGTTTTTAATACGAAACCCATTGTGAAATTAACTGTTCCATTGATCAATGTCTATAATTTGAAGCTGGTTTGTATCTGCAAAATCCATAGATATACAGAGAAATAAGTTACCTTTTTCACAGGCTAGTACAGCACTCTGGAGTATATCCTGACTATACCAAAGAACCATCCAGCCTAGCTGCAAGAAGACCAAATGTCAAGAGTGTGACTTTATTACTTGATAAATGGTGGGGTTCAGGCATTGTTCATGCCAAAGTTTGGATATCAGATAATAGAGATGTATATATAGGATCTGCAAACAATGACTGGAAATCTCTTACTCAGGTACTATATATATGCAAAGATTATATCATGTTCCTGTTTGAATAACATGTTGTGTTGATGGTTACAGGTGAAGGAAGTTGGAATTTATCTTGTTGGTTGTCCTAAAGTAGCAAGGAAAGTTGGGGTCTATTTTCACAACCTATGGAGACTTGCACATCTTGATGATTCAGCTTACACAACAACAATCTTAGACCAACAATGGCAGATTCAAAGAAAAGTTCCATGTTGGTCACATTTCATTGAATCTGACATGAGATGCACGTATGTTAGCAGTCTTGTTTTTTTAAACTTTGTTCTTGTTTTAAGAAGTTGTATGGTGCTGGAGTCACAATTGTACTTCCGGGCTAACGACCTTGCTTATTAATCTCAGGCCACAACTTCCTCGTTTCGAGGAGATTCCTTACGTTGCCGGCTATCCTACATTATCGGACCCTAAAATATTGAAGTTGATTATTGATGCTCCTGGATATGGTTATACCAGTTCAGTTCCTCAATCAGGCTATCTATCTTTCTCTCCGCCAGAGGTAAATGGCCAACTCTCATACCAGATCGCATCGCTCGATCGAGCCAGCATTAGAGACTTCGGATTGCATACAACTATTGAATGATTGATCCCATATGCTAATCAGCTTTCATGTTTCATGTTGACACCATTTTTTGGATGAAAAACGGGGTCGACTTGGGTTTTGACGAAAACGAAAAAAACAGGAGTCGCCACCAATCCCTTTTTAATAGGTGTGATTGGATCACCTCGAAAGTGGTTGTTTTTAATAAACAATTTGATTTTATTAAAACAACAAGTTTGGTCCACGAAATTCAGAAAAATGGGTTCGGGAGTCGGTTACGCACGAGGAAGGATTAGCACCCTCGATACGCCCAAAATTGGTACCTAGTTGATTACTTAATGTCTTAATGTTGAAAATTGAGAACTTTGAAGAATTTTAAAAAATACGATCCTTGTATTAAAACGTTGAAAATTTTCAAGAAAAGGAGGGTATTTCACGTTATTCGAGAAAGAGAATCATTTCCAGTAAGGAGGACACAATGTCTCGAATTCCCGATACGCGAATGAAAAGTGCTTATTTAGAAAATATTTAATTATCTTGGATTAAAAAGGGATCACAACCAGTAAGTTAGGACACGATCCTTTTTTAATTCCCGATATTTAAAAAAATTCGTGTAATAAAGTTTAAAAGAATATTCAATTGTTTAAATCAAATGAAGAAATCGCAACCCAATACGTTAGGGCACAATTTATCAAAATATTAAACACTGAATATTACATTTATTTCGAAAAATTCTCGTTTCGAATGCGTTAGGACACAACGTATTGAATTCTTCATAACGAGCTTGTTATCATTTTTGAAGAGTAGTCTCGATTATTTAAGTTCAACGAAGAAAGTCGGAACCCAATACGTTAGGGCTCGATTCTCTCGAAGATCCAAAATACCGAATATTACTTATATTTTTTAAAATTTCTTTTTTTGAAATCTAAATAGAAATGGGCGTAATGGAATGATGATGATGTAAGCAAAATAATCTCGAGGAAAACAAAATATAAGTAAATAAGAAATTATATATATAAATAAAATCAATCACGTATATACAATAATAAACCAATATAAAGCATAATAAATAATAATAATAATGGACATACAAATAAATAAATAAATGAAGAAAATAAATAAACGATATGTATATGGATTATAAAAAATAAAAGCATAAACATTTACATATATAGGTATATAGATTATAAAATAATATGTATATATATAATATAAGTATATACGTTATATAAAAAGGTGTGTATGCACATAAATTTATAAAAATATGAAAAATATATGTATGTATGTATTTCAAAATTATTAAATATAAAAGTTTATGTAAGTATGTATATGCACGTATATGTATATAAAAATATATATAAAAATTATAAAATATAAAATATATATAAGTATGTATATATATAAATGAGGAAATAATAATAATAATATAATATTAAGAAAATAAACAAAATAACAAAAGGACTAAGTTAAAAATTTAACAAAATTCGGGTAAAATCACAAATAAATAAAAAGGGAGGGATAATTCTAAACACGCGCGAGACATGGAGGGACTAAAGATGAAATTTGTCCTTCGCCTTTAAAACGACGTAGTTTCAGAAGGGACTACATTGAAAACGCAATAAAGTTCCGGGTAAAATTCAAAAGATTAAAAAAACCTAATTTTAAAAGCATTAAAAAGCGGAAGGGCTAAACGCGCAATTAGCCCTTCCGTTAAAACACGCGGATCCCCCAAGGCAGACGGGTCGGGTCTCGGGTCAGGAGCCCAAAACGACGTCGTTTTGGGGCTGTCCTGACCCTATCAAAACGGTGCCGTTTTGAAAACCTTATTTAAGACAAATTTTTTTTTAAAACTCATTCTTTCATTGTTTAGAAAAAAACTTCAGAGAAAAAAAAAAGAAACCATCAGCCCGCCTTTTCCTTTGGCTAAACGGGCCACCCATGACCCCGCCACATGCGGTGGTCGGGGGTTCTAAACGGTCGGTTTTTAACCCCGTTTCAGGGACCAACTAAGGATCGGGCTTTAGACTCGTAGGGTCGAGGAGCGAAACCCCCAAACGTCGCCCTCGGGGTCCGATCTCGGAGACCCGAAGACGGACTCCGGCGACAACGCAAGCGGAGTGACTCAGGTACCGTTTCGTTTTCTTTTTCTGTTTCTTTATTTGTAGATGTAAAGAGAAGAAAAAGGAAAAGAAAAATAAATAAATCCGAAACAGGAGAATCGCAAATCACCTTAAAATTTTTTTGTTTCCTTTTGATTTCTGAAAGTGTTTTTTAAAGAGGGGAAAACCGCCCCTTTTACAATGGTTTTGAATGGCTTTTTATAGTCATTTTACAATGTTTTTATATTATTTCTTGTCCTTTCTTGCAGGCCGTTTGAAGGCGGTGGAGCAGGTGGGTAGAGACGTGATGGAGGCATGGAAGGGACGGTGGCAGGTGCGCCATTTGCGCTGACGGCGGCCGAAGTCAGAAGACCCTAGGTGCGGCGCACCTAGGGTTTGTTTTTGCTGTTCATTTTTCTGATTTTGTTGGGCTAGGGTTGTTAGGTTATTTGGGTGTTGGGTCTGTTGGGTTTTAGGTTTGTTGTAATGGGTAAATTTGGGTAGATTGGGCTGAAATGGGTTAGGTCAAAATGGGCCTGTACAGCTGCCCCTCTTTGCTCGTTGTCGTGTAACGATAATAGAGCAAAGACTAAGAAAGGCCCATTTTGCCCGATCTCGCCATATCTTGACTTCTCTTGACGCTTCTTTTCAAGTAACTTTATTCTAGTCCACTGTGTCTTGTTGCGTCGACCCACTCCACTGTAACTTCCAAAAAACAAAACTTGTAGCTTCAATCCACTCTATTGTAGCTTCAGGGAGTAAGGTCCATCATTTTGACCCGCTCCACTGCAACTTCAGGGGGATAAGATTCATGACTTCAACCTGCTTTACTGCAACTTCAGAGAGACAATGTTTGTGACTTCGCTTCCATCTATTCTACTACAACTTTAGGGGAATAAGATTAGACATGATAAGAATCACTATCTTCTGTCCGCTCCGCTACAACTTTAGGGAGACACGCCTTATTGTTTTCAGTCTGTTCCACTGCATCTTCAGGGAAATAAGACTTGATGCGATCTACTCTGCTGTAACCTCAGAGAGATAAGATCCTTTAATCCGCTCCACTGTAACTTCAGGGAGATAGGATAGTGTCTTCGATCTGCTCCGCTGTAATCTCAGGGAGATAAGATCTCTTATTTTAATCCGCTCCACTGTAACTTCAGGGAGATAGGATAGTGTCTTCGATCTGCTCCGCTGTAATCTCAGGGAGATAAGATCTCTGGCTTCAATCTGCTCCACTGTAACCTCAGGGAGATAAGATCTGAAATTCTTTGGTCTGTTCCACTGTAATCTCAGGGAGATAAGACCTGATGTGATCTTCTCTACTGTAACTTCAGAGAGATAAGATCCTTTAATCCGCTCCATTGTAATCTCAAGGAGATAGGATTACTATCCTTGATCTGCTCCGCTGTAATCTCAGGGAGATAAGATCTGAAATTCTTTGGTCTGTTCCACTGTAATCTCAGGGAGATAAGACCTGTATAATAAACCTAATTATGCCTAATGATTAGGATGACATGATCAAAATGAAACAAATGCTCCTAACTTGACATATGTGAATGGTGTTTGCATGAATGCAGAATTTTATTTTTCCGAGAATGATCTCGCTTAGGTTATCACTACTCGAAGTTTATCAAGGTTTTGTGACTGATGTGCTGCACCGCCTTCTTGCTCCGCTAGCATATCCAAAGAAACACTTAATCTGATTGCCCCCCACTGTGCACGTCAAAGTTTAATCCACTGGGACATAAAATTTGTACCATCAATCTTCCATTGTAACCCAATGGTAGAATGGTATGGCTTTTCTCAATCTTCTCCTATCGCAATTCAATGATATTGAATGTGAAACTCTTTGGTCATTTACCTCATTCCCAAGGTGTCATACCAAATGCTCATGCACAATTGCAAAATTTTCTTCTCCCAGAAGACCTTTTCCTTTTGCCTGGTAAACATCGCTTGTTGGCTCATTGAAGCTTTGCCACCAACACGACATCTTGTCATTTTGCTCAATCAATATTTGGACAACAAAATCTGAAAAGATAGCCTTTAACTTAAACTATTCCCTCTTAGATATTTCACCCTTTAAACTTGGTGCGTTCTAAACGATAGTCCTGTTTCAGGTTCCTATATTATTTAGAAACTTCTAGAGTAATATGCAAAACTTTCATTGTGAAAGTATCATCATTCCAATGCAACATACTTGCAAAAAGAATATAACAATGGATGAAATAGAATTGATTTGAGAGCAAGCTCGAAATGAATGAATTATCAAGGGTAATAAAAGAGGAATTGATTGGAACACGTATCTTGAAAAAGAATGAAGTATTCCAAGAACAACAACAAATTCAATATATAAATAGTATAAAGGTTAGGTGCCCCAGATATCGCAGCTTGAACTTCTCTGTACAAACTTTCTGAAGACTTTCCTGAGTTTGACATGTGTTTAGGAGATCTACAGGACTTTGTCGATGCCCCAAGATGTCGCCCTACTCTTTCAGGTATAGCAGGATCACCACATGCCCCAATCTGATCACTTCATGCCCCATTCTGATCAATATTTGAGCCGCCCCTTTCGGGTTTTCAACTCAAATCCCCTTTGGCCTAAGGTGCCCTTTGCGGGTTTTCCCCTTAGCCTCTCCATTTTTACTTTTTCATTTTTCATTTTTTTCATCTTCTTCTTCTTCTCTTTTTTTTTTTGAATCAAAGTGCCCTTTTGCAGGTTTTCACCTTGGTCCTTCCTTCTTCTTTAAACGAAGTGTTTCTAGACTGGATCCGAGTTTATAGGATTAGCAATCTCACTCAGGATCAGTGCTCTTCTAAAAATGGTCTTCTTTACAACATAGGGACTTTCCTAGTTTGGCATTCATTTCCCTTTAGAATCCTTTCGTTAAGGAAGAATCTTTTTCAACATCCAGCCCTCTTGTGGAATTCTCTGAGACGAGCATGTTTATTATGGGCTCATATTATTTATTTATGGTACATCTGACCCTGATGAATAGCTTTTAACCTTTTTCCTAGGGCCAACTGATCACATTGCGATTGGATCCCTTCAACAAGCAATGAGGGGATTTTAATAGGTAGAACTACCTCAATCCTGTAAACCAAAAAGAGAAGTGTTGCCCCAGTACCGATGTTCGACAAACAATGAGGGTAAATGGTAATTTCTCACGTCAATCCTCGTAAGTCTCAGTCATTTTCCTTCAATTTTTGATGTTCAACTCTAGGAACTTCAGTGACGAATCGTGGTGTCCACTTCTGAGCTAATTTGAGACTTCAGCTATCGTGCTATTGTTTAACCTCAATGCATTCTCCAATACTCTCTTCTCTGAAATTCTGTATCGGTATACGATGACTTTAGCTCATGAAGTAGCCTCTCAAAATGAAACAATGCCCATTAGAAGTCTTCGATAATGGTGATGTCCATGCCCCATTGTGCTCAAAATTTGAGTCGTCCTTTTTCGGGTTTTCAACTCAGATCCACCTTTGGTCAAAGCGCCCTTTGCGGGTTTTCGCCTTGGCCTCTCCTTTTTCTTTTTCCTATTTTGACTTTGATTTTTTTTTGATTTTTTGATTTTTTGAATTCATGAGATTAGGCAAGTTCTGGTCATGCTTTTCGACCAGAATCAATGTTATTCTAAAGTCTTCCACATAAGATCTTCCACTTTCATCTTGTATGTGAGAAACCTTCTTTGGTACCAGATTTCTTTCATAGAGCCCTTTTGGGACGCAACTACGACAGAAAAATTTGGATCTTCCTCTTTAATCAGGATAAAATCTAACAACATCTTGAAGGGATGGAAACTCAACTTCAAATGGGTAAAGCTATGCTGACTCAACGAGAGAGGCATTGCCCCGGCGAAGAATTGCATCGTTCGCACTGTAAATTTCTGACATCGTGCTGTTGTGCAGGTTTTATTATAAGAATCGAGGCATACCCTGGTATGATCATACAAAGACATCTTTGAATTTTCCGTCTCTATAGGCAGGTCAATTCTAGTCTTCATCAAGCTCACAATTTCTAATGATTCACTGAGAGGTAGGATCTGTTTATCCTTTTGTTCTACCATCCTCAACAAGTTTGGAGATAAGCTACGATCTGTGTCATCTTCAAAGTCGTGAGATCCCTCTAAACACATGTCTCGCTCAAAAGGAGATTCTAAGTCTGTAGCAGTGTCATTCATGTCGTTGATATCCAGGGACCTATTGTAGGTACAAAATAATATATAAAGAATGTATGAATTTAAGAATAATTATCTGCACAGTATGATTATGAATGAATGAAAGAATGATTTGGATGGAAGAATAAAAGAATAATCAATGAAAAAATATTAGTTCAAAAGATCGCAAAGATGCATTCCATTAAAATAATGACGTTCAGACATAAGCCTTTTTCACAAAAGACTTCTTGTTGCTCTAGGCTGAAAGCAACAAATGTGTTTTGAATATTACTCTGAGTAAGCTCTAAATACTACAAAGGTTTCTTTAGAACACTCCCAGGTTTATAAGGGCCAACATCTAATAAGATCCCTTCTTCAGTTGCTTGTGCATTGCATTCACTCCACTCGTCAATTATGATTGGGTAATGGATTTTCCGCAGTGGAGGAATCATCAAATTTAACGATGCCCATACTGATAAGCCTTTCAACCAGTTTCTTAAAGGCAATGCAGTTTTCTATGGAATGCCCCGTATTTCTCGCATGATACTCGCATTGTGCATTCGCATCGTGCCATTTGGGGTACGGAGGCTGTGGAGGTTTCGTGTAGAGAGGGGCGACAATACGTGCGTTGAATAAGCTTTGATACAACTCCTTATATGACATCGGAATTGGCGTGAATTGAAGGTTCTCAGTGCCTACCTTGCTGACTAGTAATCACCTTTCTTGGCTATGTAATCGATTTGTTGTAGGTGTTCACATTGCTCACCTCATTTTCCTTCTTCTTTAAGTCTGACCTCCTATTATTTTCTCCAGCATCAATCTTTCCACTTCTCACGGCACTTTCAATCATTTCACCGCTCATGACTATGTCTGAAAAACTCTTCGAAGCACTTCCTAACATGTGGGTGATGAACGGGGCCTTCAATGTGTTGATGAAGAGCATCGTCATTTCTTTCTCTAGAAGTGGCAGTTGAACTTGGATAGCGACCTCCCTCCACCTTTGTGCGTATTGCCTAAAACTTTCATTAGGCTTTTTCTCCATATTTTGAAGGGTAATTCTGTCGAGGACCATATCAGCTACATGAATGTATTGTTTCATAAAGGCTTGTGCTAAATCCCTCCAAGAACTAATCTGGATACGCGTCAATTGATTGTACCACTTAGACGCTGCCCCTGTGAGGCTATCTTGAAAGCAGTGTATGAGCAGTTGGTCGTTGTTGACGTATCCGGCCATACGCCTACAGAACATAGTAATATGAGCTTCTGGGCAGCTGGTCCCATTATATTTCTCGAATTTCGGCATCTTAAATTTGTAAGGAAGCACCAAATCCGGAACTAAACTCAGATCTTTCGCATCTATTCCACTATAGCCGTCGATACTTTCTATCACCCTAAACTTCTCTTCAATCCATTTCCATTTCTCCTCAAACTGCTTTGGTAACTCCTCCTTCATCTTGTCTTTCTCCGCTACTTCATCGAAGTCCGGGACAACCAGATTATCGTCAGGACTAGAACCAGATCTGACCTGAAGGTTCTTCGGTATTGAAGCGTCACCTTGAAAGTGTTGAGGCCTAATTGAAACAGAAGATCTTCGTGGATGTGGTTCAATCTGAATTTGCGCTTGCAGTGGCGTGTATCCTGGAGAAAAAAGTGGCTCATCATTGTTTCCTTCTTCATCGCAAACCACAGGATTTTTCCCTTTATCCACTCCCTTGGTTATTAATTGCGTCAATTTAGTCATTAGTTCGTCCTGAGACTCCTTCATCTTTTGTGCCATGTCTTTCTGGATCTTTTCCATATGTTCTTTCATTTGCACCTGTAACTGGTCTTGCATCTCTTTTTGCGTTTGCTCCAGTTTCTCTAATCTTTGATCCATTTCTTTGGCTTTGCGACGAGTACCGTAAGGATGTTTGGTTGATTGGTTTTCCAGATTAGCTGAAATAATTTTACATAATTAGGGTCACTTCGTGAAAATCTAATGCATATGATGCAATGTAATGCAAATGCATGAAATGAATGCCTAAAGAGACGTTGATTCTGATTCAATTACATTTAGGAAACTTTTCTAGAAAGCAAATTCCCTTACATAAAATGGATACATGTACGGCTTCACCTTCATATTCCAAGAAACAACATCGGTCTTTTTCTTCATCCGCATGTTTGAGGTAATCTTGCTAATAGATGCCATTGCTAGCTCCACTCTTGATCTTGGTTGCAATCCATCACCTGCCCGTCCTCATAAGGCTCGTCCGGCTCTTTAAGGGGTGGAATGTTGAACGCTCTTAGACAATTGCCTTGAATCCTCAGGCCACGAAGCAGGGTCACGAACTCTTCCATCGCCATTCTTGTGTTTCTCAGAATATATTCAGGCAGTCGTATTGTTTTCCACTTTATCAAGGAATTCGTATTCCACGACAAACTTTCTAAGTTAGTAATCAAACTTGAATCAATATCTCTTTCTTAAAATGCAGATGCAATGCAATCATAACCAAAACACAACAAGAGGGGTTAGCACAAAACAGAAGTAAGCAAGGAAAACAAAAGTACCTAGTCGGGTAGTCACTAGGGATTTAGAGTGGCTCCACTTAGGATGTGTTCTGAAGTCCATTATATGAGGTTTGGCTCTAAAGTACGGGTACCCGAACCAGCAGATTCCTCAATCCTCACCCATTATAGGCTCATATGGACTGAGTTCAGTTCAGGGGAATACATTTCCCTATGGCCATGCGGAGATGAAAATCTCACGAAAACATAGGTACGGATGTATCCCGGAAGCGATTCACTATCCCATGCGGAGGTGAAAACCTCACGAAGGCGTAGTTTCTCACTCCCACTTAAAAAGGTGTGACCAACGGTCATGCAATGCAATGTGCAGAAATATACATCTAAACGCAGTAATTACAAACAAGATGATAAAAACTGAAATAAAGACAAATGAAATGCAATACAAGGATTGTGTCAAGTTTTCAATCTTTGACAACAGACAAAAAGCAATCAACACATGGCTTGACTCTCGTATTTTTCCCCAGTGGAGTCGCCAAGCTGTTGACACCATTTTTTGGATGAAAAACGGGGTCGACTTGGGTTTTGACGAAAACGAAAAAAACAGGAGTCGCCACCAATCCCTTTTTAATAGGTGTGATTGGATCACCTCGAAAGTGGTTGTTTTTAATAAACAATTTGATTTTATTAAAACAACAAGTTTGGTCCACGCAATTCAGAAAAATGGGTTCGGGAGTCGGTTACGCACGAGGAAGGATTAGCACCCTCGATACGCCCAAAATTGGTACCTAGTTGATTACTTAATGTCTTAATGTTGAAAATTGAGAACTTTGAAGAATTTTAAAAAATACGATCCTTGTATTAAAACGTTGAAAATTTTCAAGAAAAGGAGGGTATTTCACGTTATTCGAGAAAGAGAATCATTTCCAGTAAGGAGGACACAATGTCTCGAATTCCCGATACGCGAATGAAAAGTGCTTATTTAGAAAATATTTAATTATCTTGGATTAAAAAGGGATCACAACCAGTAAGTTAGGACACGATCCTTTTTTAATTCCCGATATTTAAAAAAATTCGTGTAATAAAGTTTAAAAGAATATTCAATTGTTTAAATCAAATGAAGAAATCGCAACCCAATACGTTAGGGCACAATTTATCAAAATATTAAACACTGAATATTACATTTATTTCGAAAAATTCTCGTTTCGAATGCGTTAGGACACAACGTATTGAATTCTTCATAACGAGCTTGTTATCATTTTTGAAGAGTAGTCTCGATTATTTAAGTTCAACGAAGAAAGTCGGAACCCAATACGTTAGGGCTCGATTCTCTCGAAGATCCAAAATACCGAATATTACTTATATTTTTTAAAATTTCTTTTTTTGAAATCTAAATAGAAATGAGCGTAATGGAATGATGATGATGTAAGCAAAATAATCTCGAGGAAAACAAAATATAAGTAAATAAGAAATTATATATATAAATAAAATCAATCACGTATATACAATAATAAACCAATATAAAGCATAATAAATAATAATAATAATGGACATACAAATAAATAAATAAATGAAGAAAATAAATAAACGATATGTATATGGATTATAAAAAATAAAAGCATAAACATTTACATATATAGGTATATAGATTATAAAATAATATGTATATATATAATATAAGTATATACGTTATATAAAAAAGGTGTGTATGCACATAAATTTATAAAAATATGAAAAATATATGTATGTATGTATTTCAAAATTATTAAATATAAAAGTTTATGTAAGTATGTATATGCACGTATATGTATATAAAAATATATATAAAAATTATAAAATATAAAATATATATAAGTATGTATATATATAAATGAGGAAATAATAATAATAATATAATATTAAGAAAATAAACAAAATAACAAAAGGACTAAGTTAAAAATTTAACAAAATTCGGGTAAAATCACAAATAAATAAAAAGGGAGGGATAATTCTAAACACGCGCGAGACATGGAGGGACTAAAGATGAAATTTGTCCTTCGCCTTTAAAACGACGTAGTTTCAGAAGGGACTACATTGAAAACGCAATAAAGTTCCGGGTAAAATTCAAAAGATTAAAAAAACCTAATTTTAAAAGCATTAAAAAGCGGAAGGGCTAAACGCGCAATTAGCCCTTCCGTTAAAACACGCGGATCCCCCAAGGCAGACGGGTCGGGTCTCGGGTCAGGAGCCCAAAACGACGTCGTTTTGGGGCTGTCCTGACCCTATCAAAACGGTGCCGTTTTGAAAACCTTATTTAAGACAAATTTTTTTTTAAAACTCATTCTTTCATTGTTTAGAAAAAAACTTCAGAGAAAAAAAAAGAAACCCTCAGCCCGCCTTTTCCTTTGGCTAAACGGGCCACCCATGACCCCACCACATGCGGTGGTCGGGGGTTCTAAACGGTCGGTTTTTAACCCCGTTTCAGGGACCAACTAAGGATCGGGCTTTAGACTCGTAGGGCCGAGGAGCGAAACCCCCAAACGTCGCCCTCGGGGTCCGATCTCGGAGACCCGAAGACGGACTCCGGCGACAACGCAAGCGGAGTAACTCAGGTACCGTTTCGTTTCCTTTTTCTGTTTCTTTATTTGTAGATGTAGAGAGAAGAAAAAGGAAAAGAAAAATAAATAAATCCGAAACAGGAGAATCGCAAATCACCTTAAAATTTTTTTGTTTCCTTTTGATTTCTGAAAGTGTTTTTTAAAGAGGGGAAAACCGCCCCTTTTACAATGGTTTTGAATGGCTTTTTATAGCCATTTTACAATGTTTTTATATTATTTCTTGTCCTTTCTTGCAGGCCATTTGAAGGCGGTGGAGCAGGTGGGTAGAGACGTGATGGAGGCATGGAAGGGACGGTGGCAGGTGCGCCATTTGCGCTGACGGCGGCCGAAGTCAGAAGACCCTAGGTGCGGCGCACCTAGGGTTTGTTTTTGCTGTTCATTTTTCTGATTTTGTTGGGCTAGGGTTGTTAGGTTATTTGGGTGTTGGGTCTGTTGGGTTTTAGGTTTGTTGTAATGGGTAAATTTGGGTAGATTGGGCTGAAATGGGTTAGGTCAAAATGGGCCTGTACATTTCATTTTAGCCTTGTGGTGTTGAGTGATTAGTTTTGTATGCATCATCCAATTTGATACCAATTGTTGTCTGCAGCTATCATTTGGCAGGTTCCAACCTGATGAACAAGGATGGCTGGATACGATTAAATCCGTCTCTGACGGAGGGACCGTTAGGATTAGTACAATGGACTGGCTGGTCAATCCAATACATGGACCGAACGGTTTATTGGTCATCTCTTTCAACTGCTATCAGAGGTACATCCAGAACCATGCTTAAATTCTTGTAACTTCATAAACACTACAAGTCTTCTAATGATGTTATAACAATGGCAGGTTGTGTTCTCCAAGCATGCAAAAGTGAATATACTTGTAGCATACTGGGCACATTTTATAAACAACACTGATCTCTACTTGAAATCACTTCTCTACTCCAATGTCCTTTGCACTTCTTCAAAGAACAACGAATGTTCCGGCAAAGTTGAGATCAAGTATTACAAGGTGCCAGGTTACAACATGACCGGACCGGCTATCGTGAATGGAAAGAAAACTGGAAATCTCTATCCGGCTTTCACCAGAGTCAACCATGGTAAATATGCGGTGAGTGACATACGTGGTCACATTAGCACCAGCAATCTTATATGGGATTATTTCTACACAACAGCCGGTGTTAGCTTCGGGACGTATAATCCGGCCATTGTTGCTCAGCTTCAAGAAATCTTCGATGCAGATTGGAATTCTCCATATGCTGTTCCAGTTGAGGGGTTGAGTGATGGTCATGCTTGTTCTAGTTGATCTAGTTCCCTCAAAACACTGAAATCAATGGCTTTGTAATACCAAGTTTTTATCAGTCATAATCCGTTTGCTTCCAAGTTGATAATCTCTAACCTTGGAAACATTTTTACCCCATAATTTTGTATGAAAAATGGAATCCATTTTCCAATGATCTTCATTTCTTTCTTCGTTTCCCTTTCAAGGTCAACAATGAAAGCAATTTGTTTCCATAAAAGAAAAACTGATTAATGGTGGTATTAGCCGATTTTATGTTTTAAGATTTGAATAACAAATCGATGTAAATATCCTTTGAAATTCTGATAGTTTTGAAAATGTGTAAATTGGTTCCTTTAAAAAATTGATATAATGATATATTTGTATGGAGTATGATTAAGGATTTTGTCAGACACTCATTTAACACAGGTTCAAATTATATGAATCCTATCCCCTAATCCTATATTGTATAAAAAATACATTTATAATAATTAATATATTATATAGTCTACCATATTATATAGTATTACATAATATAATATATTTTATAACTATTAAAACACACACATATGACTATTAATCAATTCAAAATCAAAATCAACTTAATCGGTTCGATTTGATTGAATTGACTCAATTTGATGGATTAACTTGATTTTATCGATATTTTTATTTTAACATATATATGCATATATTTATTGTCTAATTTTTAGATTCTTCATAAATTATATATAATATATATGCAAACATATTTCAATTATTATTATTTTAATTTTTTAATGAATTACATTAATGTAAATACATTTATATGCAAATATAAAATATAAAATTATTAATTAAGTTCGATAGCTTTAAAATATTTAAGATAAAAAAAAGTTTAAAATATCAAAATTTTCTAACAATCGATTTGGGCGAGAATGTACAGATACAAGCTAGTATTGATTAAAACAAGCCTAAACACATTGGAACGGTCGAAACACACTAAAATCTTGACCATAACGGAACCTAAATTACTTGGTACCGGTTGTGGAAAGACTTTGTACATTTCGACCGGTACCATTCCAACTACAATGATCTCTATTAAATATATATAGATTATGTCTTTTATAAGACAAATTTAAATTATATTATTAAATTCAAAATATAAAATGAATTATTATATTCAAAATTAAAATATTTATAACTTGAAAATTTTCAAATTATTTGAAGCCGCCAAGACTTGCCTAACCCAAATGGATCTGAATCCAAAAGGGCCCAAGTCTAGAAAACCTAAAATCACCGGTAATATTAAAAATATTGAAAAACACAACGAAAAAGGGAAGAAGAAATAAGTCCATCTTTTATTAATATTTTCTCTTTTTATATATATATGTTATTTTTAAAAAATGCAATTACTTCATTTCGTTTGGTTTTGTCTAAGTTCAATGTTTTACAGTTTTATTTATTTTGTAATTTAGTTATAGCCGAATGGTTTAGTGGAAAACCTTTTTTGTTTAAGTTTAATCAATTAAATAAACCTGCGAACCATTTCTCAAATCCATTGTAGTCTAGGTGGTAAGGATACTCGGCTCTTACCCGAGAGACCCGGGTTCAAGTACCGGCAACGGAAACCCAATTTTTTTCGCTTTGGGGCCGGGCTTTTGTATGGCCTAATTCCTCAACGCATTCAACTTTTTTTAGTCCTTTACAATTTCAATGGTTAATACGCCTATGGTTGGGATTTTCATAAATTTGAAATTCCAATTGTTAGCGATGTTAAATAATTTTATTATAATGCTAATTATTTAGTAATATTGTTATCGAGTAAATATTTCTTTTATTTCAAAATATCATATTACAAAAATTAATAATGTTAACAATTAGACTTGAGTTTTGAATTTTGAAAAATAGGATTAGGTTATTGGTAATAAAAGTATAAGGATCAAATTCCAAATTTGTGAATATTAAAGGGACCTATGGCATATGTTAACCTTTTCTAAGGAAAGCTCGATTTGAAAAAGTCAATTTTTATTTTTAAATTTCAAGTTAATTAAATTGAATTGTTGATTTTTTCAAATAAACTCAAATAAGTAATTTGGTTTTCCAAATCCGAGCATAATTCAATTTTACAATTCAAATAATTTTAATAATAAATAATAAATTAATGTAAATACTTATTTGATGGTTTAAAAATATGTAAACACTCGAAAAAATTTAGAAAAGAAAAAACAAAATAATATTTTAAAATTCAAAATATTTATACAACACTTTTTTTCTCAAAATTTTATAAATATATATAAATTCAAAAAATTAAGAATTATTATAAAAATCTTGAAAAATATATAAAAATGTTGAATTATAATTTAAAAAATGTATATAAATATGTGCATTAAATAAGTTAATTATGAAATCAAATTTATGATAATAATTATCTTTATTTTTTAAGTGTTCAAATATATATTGTATTTATATTATTTTATTCGAAATTTACTTATACTGTTAATGAAATTAGTGGTTTAATTTTTAATTCAAGTTAACAAAATACTCGAATTTAGTCCGTGGTTCACCCCTACCTCTCCTACATAGGAGAGAGAAACGCTCTGAACCCAACCGAGCCGAGATTTTGTATAGACTAAAGGAGTCAACATATTGAACGGCTAGGATCAATCCCTAATACATAAACTGCAAAAACTCACAGTGAAGGGGGTAACACTGACTGAGAGGAAGGCAAAGCTAAAGTAGCAGAGTCCACAAAGCCCAAAGGCAGAGTAACATTGAAAGAGACAAGCAGAGGAAATCAAAGATGCAGAGAGTGAAAGCTTTAATAGTAAGGCATTCCTTTCAAACACTTAGGTTCCTCTCCCATCAGAGATGCTTCTCTGCTCAGCCTAACTATGCCCCATATCATGATTTCCAGGACCAGGTATTTTTAAAATTATTATTATATCTCTTCTGGGTTTCTATTTATCTTTTTATAGTATTAACTTTTTATTCATTTTTTCTTTTGAGAGAGAGAGGGAATTTCAAATATTCAGTGTCAAGTATGGTTTTTGTGCTTAAATTTGTTCATTTTCTGAGAGAAATGGAAGACCCAAGTGCATATTTTTGTCACAGATTGCTTATTTGTGCTTGAAACATTTCAGGTTTTAGTGGAAGGGAGAGCAAAATCAAGAGCCGCCATTCTCAATAGACCTTTTGCTCTCAATTCACTTACCACTTCAATGGTAAAACTTTTTACTTTTAATTTTGAAGTCGATGCTTTTGAACTTCTAATCTTGACCCCATGTGGTAACCTTGAATAAATTGAAGGTGTTTTTACAATTTATAGGCATCTCGGTTGAAGAAATTGTATGAATCATGGGAAGAGAACCCTGACATTGGATTTGTCATACTGAAGGTATAACATTTTATTGCATATTGAAGTTGCAACACACCATACTTACACAAACATTTTATATTTGAAATGAATTGTGTACCAATAGGAAAATCTCTGAATATTCTTTTTTGTCAAGACTTTTTGATAAAGGAGCTTCACCCCATTGACATTTCGGATTTGATATTCATTTGTGTCTTAAGCTTTTGTTTTGAACTTTATTGAAGGGTAATGGCAGGGCTTTCTGTTCTGGTGTTGATGCTGTTGCTCTTTATCACTTACATAATGAAGGTTAGTCTCCTATCAATGTTATTTTTCATTTGATTTGTCAGTTTAGAGCTCTTTAGTTTCAGAAAGCAATTCAAGAATGATATGTTAACGATGTGCCCATTATGACCAAATTCAAATAAGAGCAACTTGGTTGCGCTAGACTTTCCATAAACACGTGTGTTTAGTGTTCCAAGTTATGTTTTGTTAATACCTTAAACTATCACATCGAACTTCTCAATGGAATTTTCTTCTAGTTAAGTTACTTTATAGTTTTTTTTATAATCATGATTCCATACTAGCTTTCTAATTCATGGTTCAACTACTTAAATTTTTGCAGGGAAAGTTGAAGATTGTAAAAGATTTCTCGAGACACTATATAAGTTTGTATACTTACAAGGAACGTATTTGAAGCCGCATGTAAGTATTGAACCTTTGAGTGATTGATACCCATGTGAATTACTTCTGAGTTTCTTTTGGTTCAAATGAACCTGTGACTATAATGCACTGGCCATACGTGCAGGTTGCAATCTTGGACGGTATAACAATGGGATGTGGAGGTGGAATATCTCTCCCTGGGATGTTTCATTTAGTAACCGATAAAACTGTATGTGTGCCATACCTTCACCAATTTTTCTTGTATTAGGATTTGTGAAATAATCCGCATTTGAGTTAATGAATCCACCTTGTTTCTTGTGAATGGCATACACTTTAATTTAGTTCATTTTTGTCATGCGAGGATTGAACTTTTATGCCCAAATATAAGAAAAAGGTTTTGTTTTTCTTTGTTCTTGTATGAAGATTGAACTTTATCTGTTAAAGGCAAGGCAGTATACTCTCTATGCATTATAAATTCCACTTCATGCTCCCGAATGAGTTGCCTGAAGAAGGAAGGGTGATATCATTTGCACGAAACTTTGTTGTGTGTTCAATTAGAATTTTATGAAACCATTCTTTTCTTCATGTATTTGTTCTTTGAGATATTTACTATGATATTACTGTTGTCTTTGATAAAGAGAATTGAAGTTCATTTCGATGAATCAGAGCTCAAAATCAGGAATATTAATTCAACAACTAATCTTCCCCTATCGCACCGCCCCCATCTTTTTTCCTTTCTAGTGTCTGGACTTAAATAACTCTAACTTACTGTTGTAACATTTTTAGGTTTTTGCTCATCCAGAGGCTCAATTGGGGTTCCATCCTGATTCAGGGGCTTCATTTTATCTTTCTCGCCTACCTGGTTACTTAGGTAATAACCATTCTAACAACTTTTCCAATGCATAGCTAAATTCCTTGATTATTTGCTCGCGTCTGGATTTGCACTGTCCATTTTTCTTAACAAGATGTGTGTTGTTTTCATTAGGGGAATGCTTAGCTCTAACGGGAGAAAAGTTGAATGGTGTCGAAATGATTGCCTGTGGCCTGGCTACCCATTATTGCTTAAATGCTGTTTGTTATTTCTGCTCCTTCATATGTATTTTGTGCATTTTCTCCAGCACCTCTTTTATATTCTTATTTGAATGAACTGTCCATGACAGCGACTTTCTTGGGTCAAAGAATGCCTTGGTAACATGATGAATGATGATCCCACTGTCATAGAATCTTCTCTTGCACAATATGGTGACCTTGTTTATCCAGATAGGAGCAGCATTCTTCACAGGTAACTTTTGGTTCATGGACTGTGGCACTTAGAAACAGTTTCTATGTGGTTTTTTGTCTGATTGATTTGTTTTTCCTTATCTTGTTTCAGGATTGAGACAATTGATAAATGTTTCTGCCATGACACTATTGAGGAAATTATTGATTCTCTGGTACGCTTAATTCTGCATAGATGTGATGTAATTTGTTTGTACACCGTGCACGGCTATGTGTGCCATTATATGTGGTGTATCTGCTCTGTCAGTTAAGATTCTGATACCTCATTAAATTTAGCATTAGGGGCTTCTAGCTCAATGGTAATCTCTTAGCCCAGCAGATGCATGAGGCTAGAAGTTCAGTCTTTAGCCATGAACAGTTGATGTAGAGATGCTAAGAGTAGAGTTTGTGTTATGGTTCCAATACCCTAATTTCCTCAGCCCATCTTGGCAGTGACCCTTTATGTAGCATTAGGAGATGTATTTCTGTAGTCTTACTTTACTGAATTACCCTGTCACTCTGATGTTCAATTGAGCTTCCGATTCACTTGGTTTCGAAATTGATTCACTCAGGAAAATGAGGCCGCTGGTGCTTATGATGATTGGTGCAGGACAGTGCTCAGAAAAATGAAAGAAGCCTCACCATTGAGCTTGAATGTTACTCTACGATCTGTGAGTGACTAATGTTTACAATTGCTTTAAATTCCATTTTTGACCGCTTGTCGCTTACTTCAGTTTCTTTGTTGCATTAGATACGAGAAGGTAGATTTCAATCTCTTGATCAGTGTCTGGCACGTGAATATCGTATGTCTCTTGCTGCAATCTCCAAACATGTCTCTAATGATTTCTCCGAGGTATGGTCTTTTCTTTTACATAGAAAGCATTTCCAGAATAACTCTTCCTGTGAATTTAAATCAAGCTATTTCAACAGGGTGTCCGGGCCCGGTTAGTGGACAAGGATTTTGCTCCCAAGGTATTCTGTTGTTACACATGTTTACTATACTATTTCATGGAAAAGCCTACGTAAGAGCAGTAGTGGGGTTGTAATCCCACAATCCATTCATTTACCTGCACGCGCGCATATATAATCTTACTCGTATGGTTGTGTTTCACCAAAATTGCAGTGGGATCCTCCAAGGGTGGAAGAGGTGAGCAAAGACATGGTAGAGTACTATTTCACCCCACTTGGGGAATTAGAGCCGGAATTGCTGCTGCCAACAGCATTGAGAGAACCTTATATATGACAAGGATCTCTTTTGTCACACAAAATTTTGGTGTAACATCCCATAAATTTTTGGTTCATCAGTTTCTTTGTACAAACTACACTCTGTTGTAAGGAACAGAGGTTATAGAGAGATGTTTTGTTGGTCATGTAAGGTCATCACACTGTATTTCTGTTTTGGTACTAATTATCTCATGCTATTTGAGTCTCCATAGCTTAATGTCTAGTTTGGTTGGGTAGTGTAATCACATAGGGAAAAGTTTATTTCCTAGTGTTTGTTTATGAATACAACTTGGAGACAAAAATGTTTGGGTGGACAAAATAATCAATGTTTATTAAATAAGTACTATTGTTTTGGCCAAAAAAGAAAAACAAGTAAAATTGAAATATTTTTTTTAAAATGTCATTTTTGTCTTTTGAGGAAGAGAAAGGGAAAAGAGAAAACTTGATTTTAAAAGGTTTATGTCAAAAAAAGTCCTTAAAAATTGCAAAAAAAAAAATCAATCTAAGTTTTTGTATTAAATTCACACTCAATTAAGTTCTTGCTGTTAATAAAAAAATCAATCGATTTTCGTCATTGACCATGTTAACCGTTAAAATAAATTGATGGACTAATCAAATGATGACACATAAAAATTTCTGGTTTAATAAAATATTTTCTCATAAGAGTCATAAAAAATTATTTAAAAATAAAAAAAATTATAAATGTATTAAAATTGAATAAACTTATAAAAATTATAAAAATAATAATAACTTATAAGTATTATAAAAAATTTAAAAATATATATTAAAAAATAATAAAATTAACTAAGCATATTTAAAATTTTATAAAAAAAAATCTTAAAAACTTATAAAAATTATAAAAAAATCTAATAAATTATTAAAAATTTATCAAATCAATAAAATATATTTAAAATTTTTATAAAAATATATAAATAATATATAAATTCTAATAATTTTTAAAAATTTATAAAAAATTTAAAAAATCAAATATATAAAAGTCATTTGAACTCCTAAAATCATGAACACAGCATCAAACCAACCGTTGAATAATGGGAATAGTCATAAGATGGTTAGGATCATTTTAATGTTGAATAAAATTCTCTCAATATTCTACGAATAAAACAATAATTGTAGGACCCTCTCCTTTTTTTTGATAAATTATTTTATTTTTAAAATTTTTATATCCAATATTTTAACTTCAGTATAGAATAATAGTTTAGACCTTAAAAAGTTGAAAATTAGTTACTAAACATTCTATGATATAAAATATTTTTAGTATAATTAGATACTATCAAACCAAAATTTTATTATCTAACTATTAACATATCTTAGAATAAAATATTCTGACTAAAGTTTTTAAAATCGAATCAATAGTCAAACAGATCATGCCATCAATTTGTCAGTTCGTCAAATGATATCTTTCGCCGATTTCGGTCTAACTGGTCCAATCTTATTTAAGTTAATTTATATTATATATAATGATATTAAACTATTTAAATATTATTAACACTTCCTCGCGAATCCTACGGTGTAATAAGAAATTAAATTGATTTTTAAAATCAGACCAAGGGATTGTGTTAAAGGGGCATAATATGTATTAAAGGCAAGGCAATTGACAAGTTAAATCCTGCAATAACTTCGATAGCTGATATTTACATCATCATTCAACCAAAAGAACCCAAGTATTTGCGATTAGAAGTTATAACAGTTGATAAAGAGTTTAGCAGCTAACTCAACAAAGCTGTGTCTCAAATTTCAGACTAATCCCCATGCTGAATAGTTCCTGGCACAGTAACTTGGCACCATACGGCACACTAACCTTCACAATCTCATCCCCTGACTGGCAAACCCGGCAATAGGGTCCCCTAATCTTCCGACCAGCTGCTACGGTCCGTTCAATAACATTTGCAACATTTTTGCAATTCTGACATACATGCATCTGTGAGCAATCGCTAAGCGTGAAGAGGCGCTCATGCAAGTTGGCTGATGCACCATGAGCAATAAGGCAGTCCCGCTCCATCTCACCAAATTTGATCCCGCCATAACGTTTCCGGTCTGCAACTGGCTGCCTTGTAAGTGGATGCACAGGTCCAGTGTTACGAAATTTCACTTTGTCTTCAGCCATGTGGACAAGACGCTGGTAAAATGTTGGACCCATAAATATGAGTGACCGAACCATCTCACCAGTCCGACCATTGTAAACTCTCTCATTTCCCCATCTTGAAAACCCAACCCTGTGGGAGATAATTAAAGTAGCCATCATTATAAATAACAGTAACTATAAGAAAAACCAATTATGGTATTAGACAACGAAATGGACAACTTAAATATATAACCACTACAAACAGTGAGTCAAGCTTCAAGAACATATCAAATAGCATAGAGACAAAAAACAAAGCTATAGCTTATGTGTGATCAAAGTCTGAAAACCAGCATGTATGCTCGCTAATCGTTCCAGGACAGTAAGCATGCAGATCAACAAAGCAACAAAGCGTGAAAATCCAATAGTATTCCTTAAAGGCATTGATACACCAAAACAACTCAGAAACAGCCCGCCTAAGATTTCTATAATGAAAAAATCCATGATGAATGCACAGTAAGCATGCAGGTCAACTTGTTCCAGGGCAATTCATTACCTGTGAAGCTGTTCTGTAATGGCATCTATGGAGAGAGTGGAGAAAGGGGTGGCATGTTTCTTTGACCCACCACAGGCAATCCCCTTTCCCAAGGCAGCCTCCAAGAGTTGACCAGGTGTTTGTCGTGAAGGAAATGCATGTGGGTTAATCACGATATCAGGAACTATTCCTTGAGTTGTGAAAGGAAAGTTCTCATGAGACTCCAGAAAACCAAGGACCCCCTTTTGCCCATGCATGCTTGAGAACTTGTCTCCAAGACAGGGAGAACGAACCTGAAAAATATATCAGAAAGACAACTGATGAACATCTAAAACTTAAAAGTAGTAGACGCTATTTTGCAGAACAAAACATGCTAACACTACCTGTCTCAGAGATACCACAGCAAAATTTTTCCCATCATCATTTGAAGATAACACAACTTTCTGAACCATGCCTCTTTCGGTGTGCTTCAGTTTTACACCATGATCAGCTCCAGATTCTGCAAACCTCCCAATGACAATGTCACCAGACTGCAGGGAAGCACCAATATAAGGAAAACCATCATCATCAAGACTGTCCACCCGTCCAATCTTACTTTCCGTTTTTCCAAAGTTTACAATATCTTCAGCCTTCCGCCTCTTCTCCTGGATTTCCTTGTTATCTACTTCAGCTTTGTAACTTCTTACATGTTCGGTGCGGAACATCCCACGCTCTATCGAGGCCCGGTTCATTACCAAGGAATCCTCTTGGTTGTAACCAAGATGAACATTTACAGCCACAATAGCATTCTGGCCATTGTAGAGTTCTGGCTTCGGATCCAATCTATTCTGACCAAGAGGAAATCCAGATTTACCAAGACAATCAGCAGTCATCGTATGGAAGAGTGGCCTTTGGGGATAATACATCTGGTGCGACAAAGTGTCCACCCTGATGTTTGGGTTCGTTGTAGAGAACCCAATTGCCTGCTGAGAATGTTTCTGGGCTTGGTAGAGAACCCTCCGCGCATGATCATGATTGGCAAATGGAATGATTCCACAGCTTAAACCCAAAAGAAATGACATGTCCAGCTCACAATGCGTGTACTTGACAGGTTGCTTCCCCTCAACTTCTGTTAAGAGGTACCTGATACCCCATGCCGTGCGACAATCTTCTTCCTCTTCAGCTCCAATGAGTTCAACAATCCCCTTGTCTAAAAGGGGCTGGAAAGCATAATTTTCCTTGCCCTTGAATGCTTTTAGTTTGAACAGATTTTCAACAACTAAAAGCGGGCGTAGAATCCTCCCAGCATCAGTAAAGATCCGCACCTCTCCTTTATGCTCATCTCTTTTAATTTCCACCTACAAGATGAAAATCATTTAGAGAAAAGATGAAGAGACCAATAATAATGAACAACAGAATAAAAGCAATTTAAATTTCACAAAACTATATTGTACAAGAATCGAAGCTGGGGGACTTCTAAGCAATTTTACTCTCTGTCTTACATTTTAAGTAAAAGGAAAAGATGCTCAGCCTAGGGCTTCACTTCTCATTTCTAATTGCTGAAGTTTACAAACATGCCAACTACCAATAAGAAAAAGATGAAAACATCAAGAAAAGCTGAGTTTTCGAGTACAGCTGATCAAAATTGTCCAAAGCCCTCCTGACACATACAACCTTAACAGACACAATTTTTGTTTCATGGTTCAAGCCCATTACCTTGATCAGTGAACAAGGTATGCATATAAAAATTTCGAAGTGGAGAAATTCAAAAGCTATAAGGTCTATGAAATGGGATGGCGATCACCTGATACGGCAATTCTCTCCTGCGTCGTTTTCTTCTAAGTTCAGCAGCAAAGAAAAGAGAATCTTCACAAACACCAACCCATTCCCCATTCAGAAAGACCTTATCTTTCCCATCAAGTGAGCTTGACGTATCATTAACCACTTTCTCCATTCCAGAATCAAACAACGTGTCAACTATTGATTCCACTACAGATTTCACTATGTTCGTACTCACAAGAGCTGTGGTAGCCAGATTCTTAACAAGCCCACAATTTTCACCATCAGGAGTAGAGAGGAAGCAAACTTTTCCCCAATGAGAAGGATGTCTGCATTAGAAAATTATATCAGAACTGAACAACATTATTGCTGACAGACATCTCAACAGACCCAAATGCTCAAAAAATAAATCATCAACTCCATATTTCAAACCCTAAAATACAAACACTACTAATAACAGATTCTAGAGGAAAATTACCACAGGAAAGCAGAAAACTAAAGATAGAATCATAGAAACATTTAACTAACTTCTAATCCAACTGTTCTGATGTGAAAATAATGACTTTCAGATAAAGTATAAGAGATACACAGTTTGCAAAGATTCATGTCCATGCAATTGCATAATCAAACTATCAAAGTTACCAAACCAACAAAAGATATGAAACTCATATTGTTGATATCACAAAGTTCTGAATGTAAAAATAGATTGCTATGAAGTGAAACAAATATTGCATCTTTTGCAGCAATGGGTTACAATTTACAAGATACGAGTCTAACAAAACTTACGGGTATCTCGCATCTCCAACCTTTCCAGTGTACTGAACCTGCTGTCGTGTCTTTCTCAAATCAACCATTGTCTGCAATGGATTTGCTCGTCCGAGATTTGCCACTACACCTGATATCCTTTCCATCTTTTTGTAAGGATGCGACCAAGCTCCAGTAGAAAATGCTCTAGAGAGCCCATTTGTAACTATGGAAGCATCGAGATAATGCTCAATTGGACGAACAGTACGATCCGCATAAAGATCCCTCTGCAGAGTCTTTGCCATGCGTCTCCTTGCATGGGCAATATGAACTTTCATCTCACGCTCAAGCAGCTCACCCGCCAACTCCAACCTCTTGTTCCTAAAATCATCTCTATTGTCACATTTTCGATGACCAGTGAATGCTTGCAAAAGACACTTGACCATGTACCCCAAGAACCGAGCCTTCTGCTTGAATCCTTTGAGAGAGGGAAACAGATACTTTCCAAGGCACTCTTCAACACTTTCTTCAGGGGGAAATCTAGTTTCTTTGCGTAACCTATCCAAATGGTTGAGAGCAGCACTTTCTTCACGAAAATTGCGGCATTTCCAATCAGCATCACGAATTGAGGCGAACAGTATGTTTGATATACTTGAATCACTGCTTCCATAATCAATCAGACTTACAACTTCCTTGTCTGATCGTACACCAAGGGCAAAAAACAAAATCCAAACGGGGATCTCAATCGACAAGAAGAAAACAGTCAGGATTTTCTCCCCCCCTTTGATATATTCTACTTTGGAATTCTCCACTAGTCTGATAATTAGCCTATTTCTCTTCACCTCCGACCTGTAGGCAACAGTCCAGCCCTGTATGTTTGAAATCCAGAGCCTCTTCAGAGAGATTTGCTCTTGTGCAATGAATATCTACAATTAAATATGGCAAAAAATTATTAAATATGGTTAGCAAATTCAAGTCTGTTCAGCAATAATGGTGTATGGACACTGAATAACAAGTCAACTGACAGAATAAAAAAAATGCCAGACGGACCTTCTCTGCACCCTTGATGAGAAAATAACCTCCGTGGTCAAAATCACAATCAGACTTTTCAACCTCATTCATCCAGCACAGCTCAGACTTAACCATCACAGGGATCCTTCCAATTATAATCTCCCTGTTATCTTGATGCACGATCTCCTCTTCAACAATTTCTTCTCTTCCAGTTTTAAACTTGTCACTCTTTACACTTTTTGCTGTATATACCTGATAAATTACCAGGGCACAAAAATATCATACTTTAAGGAACTTATTTTTAGCCAAAACCATCAGTTAAGCAATGAAGATACTAAGATACAGCACATTTAGATTCCAGATTACTAAAATTACCAGAAAGCTAACACGTCAAACATCAACAAGAACACTTGACATTGAAATCACTAGAAGTTTAAACTATTGGTGATATTTACTCACCTGAAGCTCAACAGTAACCTTCATCCTGGATGAGTAAGTCATGTTCTGAAGGCGGGCATGTCTAGGAAGCATGTTGAGCTCATTGCCTCCGGTGACAGCCCAAAAGGTTGGCCTCTCAACGGTGACTTTCCCAAACTTCACTCTGGCATGACGCCAGTCACCTTCTCCCTTCTTCGATGGATCATAACCAGAATGAATAACAAACTCCCCAAAGGAGTCGAAGGTGTTCTGGAGACCGTATTTTATGAAATCATTGTAAGAGTTTATTTGATGACTTATTAGACCATACTGATTGAAGAAAGACACGGCAGCTTTCCTACAGAAATTCCTCAAAAACTCTTCTCCCAGCTCTTGCACACTGACCAACTCATCAAAAACATCATCATCTTCATCTATATCCATATTCAAATCAGTTCCATTTGCAAACTTTTCACCACTAGTACTGCCCATTCCCACGTTTCCCTTACCATCTGGCGAAGCCCCCATTGCACCAAAATCTAAAACAAGAATAAAAAAATAAAAAAAAAAGTAAAACCCCGTTAAAATAAGGTTTACACAAACATAAACAATCCCCCCCCCCAAAAAAAATCACAAAGAAAACAGGAAAACAGACTTTATAAGGCTTCATCAAAAAGAAAGATTAGAACAGCGACGATAAACAGTGGAATAATATATATTTATATATTAGCAACACGTACATAAGCAATGGATGAACTGAGAAAGACTTACATTGAAAGTTTGGGAGAGGAAGGAGAAATTAAGAACAAAACCCCCCTAAACCCTAATCTTCTCCGTGCTTAGACGTGAAAATTCAGTGATTTCTATGGGTTTTACAGCCTCTGCAAAGCAATGTGCATCAAATTTCAGTGGGTTTTCCCAGTATTTCAGTCTCAAAGGAGTGAAGTCTTGAGTTTTAGGGGGGAGTGAATAAAAATGATGGGTTTTTTAAAAAAAAAAATTTGAGCGGAGACGATCAGACGAAGAACAAACAGCAATGAAAATTGACATGTGGGTTTAGCTTTGGAGACGAACCGAAATGACGTAAATAGCCTTGACTTCTCTTTTTTTGTTCTATTTTGGTCAGACTCAGGGGTGTTATTGTAAAACTAGGAATTTTGTTACCATAAAAAAGTAATTCTGTACTGTTTGACGGGTGTAGTAAAAGACGCATGGGTCCTTCAGGCTTTGATTTGAGTGATAATGAATTTAAAAAATCATTTTGAAGTAAAATTTTGTAAATTTGAGTTTGTTGGGTAATGTTTAGAGTTTATTATAGGTCGGGTTATAGGTGAGGTTATATCGGGTTTCAATAGAGTTTTAGGCTTATTTTTTAGATCCAATTTAAAAAATAGATTTAAAATTTTGTTCAAGTTTGATTAAGATAAAAATGTTAAAATTTGAGCTCGGCTCAGCCTGCTTATATTAGTTTTTTTATATTCTTATTTTTATATAAAAAATTTTAAAAAATATAATACATCAATTAAACTAAAAACATTAAAATAAATGTTTAGCAATATAATAGGCAAAATTTTTTGCAAATTCAGGTTGAGCCATGCCCAGGCCAAAAAAAAGCTTATTCAATGCCTATCCCTTTTAATAAATAGGTCTTCGAGTTGAGCCAGGTAACTCGACTCATGATTAGATCTAATTAAGTTGCAGTAATTAGTTTTTAAATTTAAGTTTGTTTGTAAAAATTAAAAATAATTTTAAAAGACTTAACATCACAATGTCTAAGCATTTTCAAGCATTGTTTTTAGAATTTGACCAGATAGGTTGAGATATTTGTTTGAAATAAATAGTTAAACCAATTAACCCACAAACCTTGAATCAAGTTAAAAAAATCAATTCAATCAGTTTTCTCTATTTTCTTTTATTTTTTTAAATATTTATTTAATTGATTCGGATAAACCAATCAGACTGAAAATCGATGGTCTAATCATTTCGACCATTTGTCCAATTCTAAAAATCTTACTTGGTAAAAATTTGTTCGCCATCATTATGCCACAATAACCATTGCACTTGCAAAAATACCACTTTTTTAATAAGATTTCGATGTGATATCTTTAGATATAGATATTATGCAAATTATCAAATCTTTAATATTGTATAAATAATTATTTTAGGATCTTTAAAATAATAAGACTTTCACAAACTTAAGACATACCTTATGTGGAATTGAAGTTGGCCACAAGATTTGACGAAGAACACGAAGAAGAATGCCAGATAAATTTGATTTCCTTTCTTAATCTTTTTCCCTTAATCACACAAACCATAAGTGATTGTTGCCATAAAATTTTATGTGTGTAACCCTAATAAGTAGAGAGAGAATCAATTTATAATGATTAACTTTTAATCTAGTACGTCCATTAACCAGATGAATAGATAAAATTTAACTTCTCTTAAAACTAAAACTTTATCCCTTTAAATTGGGCTACATTATTTTAGAATTAATTGGGACACATTATTTGAAAGAGGAGAGGAATAAAGATTAGTTAAGAAATTAGGAAATTAGCTTGACATTATTTGTAATCTTTGTAATTATATTAGATTTCCATATTTCTCTTTCAATCTTTGATGAGTTCTTATCATATGATTATCTTGAATTATATTTTACTCACATTTACTTAGTTTCTTGATATTCTTATATTTTTAAATTCATTTTCGTTTATAAACATTATGCGTTTTTAATGTTTTTCACGCATTTAGTTTGAGTAAAATATTTTATGTGGAAGTTACAGATAAAACAAGTTTGGGAAGAAGATGTCAATACATGGAACTGTGAGATTAAATGCACTAATTAAGCCTAAAGTTGATCCAATATGATGAGTGAAAGTTCAATGCTCAAAGATTCAAAATTTATAACTTGTACACATTCAAAACTTCCAGTTGGAACACTTCTTAGTGTTTCAATCATGTCTCGAACTTCAAGACTCCATTTCGGTGTACTTTATATTGTCGGAAAGAGAATTTGAAAATCTTTTCAAATATTGGAACACCAACACCAAAATGCATCAGGAAGAAATCCAAAAATAAAGATAAAGTTACATGTTTCACATTGATGGACAATTTTGACACATTTTCATGTTTGAATCATATCTCCTATCATACATGGAGTTTGGAGTTAAAATTTCTGCAGTAAATAGATAAGATGAAGACCATCAATGAACTTTCTTAGACTTTTTCGATTGAGAGATGTTAAACTGGACAAATAAGTCATCATTTAACATGTGAAAAATTACTCAAAAAATGATAAAGAAATAGGCCTAGAAATTTATTATTAGCAAGTTATTTGCATTGTCATTTTTCTCTTCACAAACCTCTATAAGTAGCTTTTCATTTCCGAATAGGAGGCATCTTGAAGTTGAGATCAAGATCATTTTCTTGTTAGTATTTCTTTGTAGTTTTATCATTGTAAAATCTCAAATTTCTTATATCTAATATGTCCTTTTATATAAGTTTGAGTTGTTTAATTTTGTTAAGTTTTCAATGTTGAGGAGAAATGGTGAAACTCTTAGCAAATATTAAGGTAAATTTGATACTCATCATTTGAGCTAAATTTAATTATCAATCACTTATTATAATCATACTTGTAAAGTAAGATATTTTATTTGATATAAACTATATATGACACAATGAATGCTTGGATAAGATAACCTTTATTTGTTGTAGACATACAAAATTACAAATCTCCAGTGGAAGGGAGTAATTTCTTTTTCACCCCTTTCACTGCTACTTATTTTCTAATTTAATTTTTATTTTAATTATATTATTTTTTAAAATAAATATAATATTAATTATTAGTTTTATTTAATGTCAAATCATTTTAATATATATTTTATTAATAAATTATTTTTTATTTAATATATTTTTATTTCCAATTCACTTAATTTATTGCTAATTTATATATTAAAATACGAGTAAAAAATGTATGTATAAATATGTAGCCTTAACCAAATAAGAGAAGCTAGGCTATGGTTCTTCTCATTGTATATGCTTGGTATTATTGCTCCTTTGGACATTTAAGCAAGTTTTGTTTTCTTCAATTAAGTCCCTCCCTTTTATTTCTGGAGTTATTTTATATTTGCTCCCTCAATTGCTTCAAGAATATGAATGACAACAAAGACCAACTTGAATTAAGTACACATACACACCTTAACCTAATGCTTTAAAGAAATGTTATTTTAGTTTGTTGGTGGTTTAGGGTGCTCAGTAAAAGAGCGAGCAACAGCTGCGGCTAAAGCTAGAGTGAAGCTAGGATCTTTTGCTAAGGATGCTGCAATTGTAGTTGAATGATTAATATTTGGAGAATTAAAACAAAGAAAATGATAAAGAATATAATGGAGAAGAGAAATAAATTTTGTATTAAAAAGTTCTTTCAAATAATCTTTTATTTCAAGCACACAAAGTTAATAATTCTTCATCACATACAACTCTTTATATAGGAGTTGTAAGTGACTATTCATCTATATCACTATATGCTAGGAGTTGTGACTATTCATGCATGTGTGTATCTTTTCATATTCAAGCCTCTTAACTTTTCATCTTCAAGTCTCTTCACTATTCATATTCAAGTTTTTTTCACTTTTCATATTCAAGTCTCTTCACTCTTCTAACTTTTCATAATTTATTTGTGCAAGGTTAATTTAATTATGTGCCAACAATGCCTCCCTTAAATTAAACTTCCTTTGAACTCCCAACCTTTCAACATTTTTCTTGAAGACTTGTCCACTTAGAGGCTTTGTGAAGATATCAGCCATCTGATCTTCCGTCTTGCAATATTCAACTTGAACATCACCATTATTCACTAGTTCCCTCAAGAAGTGATATCGAATGCGAATGTGTTTTGTCCTTCTATGAATAACTGGATCTTTTGTGACCGAAATAGTAGAACTATTGTCACAAAACAAAATTGTTGACTTCCTTTGCTTCTGCTTAAGACTTTCTAAAATTCCACGTAACCAAATCAATTGACATCCTGCATAAGATGCAGCGATATATTCAGCTTCTGTAGTCGAAAGCGCCACAATTGATTGTTTCTTTGAACTCCATGAAACTGCACCACTACCAAGGTGAAAAACATAACCATAAGTGCTTCTGCTATCATCAATGCTTCCTGCTAAATCACTATCCGTATAACCAATGAGATCAACTAATGTATTAGCTTTATAGAAAATTCCATAATCAATGGTTCCCTTCACATATCTCAATATTCTCTTGGCAGCCTCCCAGTGATTGGAGTAAGGTTTCTCCATGAATCTACTTACCAAGCTAACAGCATACACGATATCAGGCCTTGTCGAAGTCAGATACATCAACTTCCCAACCAAACTTCTGAATATAGTGGAATTGACAAGCTTTCCTTCACCCTCTTTAGATAACTTCAGACCTGTAATGCATGGAGTAGAGACTGGATTAGCATTTTCCATCATGAATTTTTTTAGACCTTCCTTTGCGTAGCTCTCTTGTGAAATAAAAATTCCTTTCTCGGATTGATGAACTTCAATGCCAAGAAAATGATGAAGTTCTCCCAAATCTGTCATCTTAAATTCTGCCATCATTGAGTGCTGAAATTCTTTCAACATCTTCACATCATTTCCTGTGAAAATAAGATCATCAACGTAGAGACTTACAACCATGAATCTTCCTTGATAATTGCCTTTGATGTAGAGAGTATGCTCATATGGAGATTTCTGGAATCCACACTTCTGAAAATAAGAATCGATGCGGCTGTACCATGCTCTGGGTGATTGCTTCAACCCGTACAAAGCTTTCTTCAACTTGTAAACTTTTTCTTCTTCTCCTTTTTTGACAAACCCTGGTGGTTGATCAACATAGACTTCTTCTTTGACAACACCATTCAAAAACGCAGATTTTACGTCCATTTGGAACATTTTCCAATTGTTTTGGGCAGCAAGAGAAATAAGTAACCGAACTGTCTCAAGTCTTGAAACTGGAGCAAATACCTCTGTAAAATCTTCTCCTTCCTTTTGCTTGTATCCTTTTGCAACCAGTCTTGCCTTGTACTTGTTGATAGAGCCATTCGGATTCATCTTTGTCTTGTACACCCATTTGACTCCAATTGAATTCTTGTGCGGCGGTAAATCTGTGAGTTCCCATGTATCATTGTTTTCAATTGAGCAAATCTCTTCTTTCATGGCTTTCCTCCATATTTCTTCTTGATATGCATCATCAAAAGAAATTGGATCTTCTCCTGCAAAGAAGGCAAAGAATACAGCATCATTTTGCACAACTTCATCCGTTACATCATATAACTCTTGGATGCTTCTCGTTTTTCGGATCGGGCTGGATGAAGAAGAATTTGATGAAGAACTTGGGGAAGCAGGAGGATTTTCTACTGGAGCATCATCTTCAGCATTCTCAATTACTGCCTCTTCTTCTTCTTCAAGTTCAAAAGGAAAAATTGGCAAATTTTCCTTTTCAACTTCCATATCTTCAAACATGGAATTTTCATCAAATCGAACATCTCGGCTTATCACAATCTTCTTTGTCACCGGATTATACAACTTGTATGCCTTACTTCTTTCACTATAGCCAATGAAAATGCATTTCTCTGACTTGTCATCCAACTTGCTTCTCATTGCATCTGGAATATGAGAGTAGGCAACACTCCCAAATACTCTAAGATGACTAACACTAGGCTTTATACCATACCACGTCTCATGTGGTGTGCAATTCTCCAAGCTTCTGGTCGGTGATCTGTTTATAAGATAAACTGCACAGGAAACAGCTTCAGCCCAAAATCTTCTTGATAACCTCTTCTTCTTAAGAAGACATCTAGCCATTTCCATAATTGTTCTGTTCTTTCTTTCACACACACCATTTTGCTGAGGTGTATGGCGGACTGTCATTTCATGCCGGATGCCACTATCTCGGCAATATTTCTCAAATTCTTTTGAAAAATATTCACCTCCACGATCTGTACGCAAGGTGTTAATTTTCAACCCAGTAAAGTTCTCCACTTCTGCCTTGAAATCTTTGAATCTCTGAAAAGCCTCTGATTTTTCTTTGACACAATACACCCATAACTTTCTTGAGTAATCATCAATGAAAGAGATAAAGTAACGATTACCTCCTAAAGATGAAACTGTCATTGGACCACAAAGATCTGAGTGAATAAGTTGCAATGGTCTTCTTGCTTTCCACGAGGATTGAGAAGGAAAAGCAATTTTGTGTTGCTTTCCAAGTTGACATGCTTCACAAACATCATCAAGCCGATCGATTTTTGGTAAACCTCTAACCATCATCTTCCTTGAAAGCATCTCCAAATTTCCATAGTTTAAATGTCCATATCTATCATGCCATAACTTTGAAATTCCTTTATGAGCACCAATAAAACAAGACATATTCTGATTTTGAAGGGTAAGAGAGAAAAGATTATTTGATGCCACTCCAACTCTAGCAACAACCTGATTTTTCTTTGATAAATAGCAAGTCATGTCTCAGAAATGAATATCATACCCCTTCTTCAAGAGATACCCAACGCTAAGCAGATTATTTTTAAGACCAGGAACAAAATAAACTTCAAACATTTTCTCTACCCTTCCTTGCTTTGTTTTGAACTCCAACTCACCAACACCGCTAACTTTGTAAGCTTTGCCATCTCCTACTTTTACTTCTCCACAATCAGATTCAAAGAACTTCGAAAATAAATTTTTGTTACCTGTCATATGCTTGCTAGCACCACTGTCTATGTACCAGACATCATCAATCTCTCCACCATGAGATACGAGCAACAAAGTTTCTTGCTTTTGCTCTTGATTATTTTGTACTATATTAGCTTCATTTTTCTCTTCTTTTTTGTACCAGCATTCACTTGCCAAATGACCAGGTTTGCGACAATTATAACATTCAAAATAGCCACGACCTCTTCCTCTTTGATTTCCACGTCCACGTCCTCTTTGTGATCCTCTAAAATTTTGAATTTGGTTGGCTTCTTTCCATCCATTCTCCATGCTTACATATTCACCTCTTTCACGAGCATTTGAGCCTCTTCCTCTAAAATTTCTTCCTCTTCCACGACCACGATCTCTCCCTCTTTGATTTTTAAAATCTCCCTTATTCTCATTTAGAGACAACTTTGACTGGAGTGCTTGATCTAGATCTACTTCCTTTTTCTTCTTGTTTAATCTTTCTTCATGGGCTTGCAACGAACCTGTGAGTTCATCAATAGTCATGGTACTCAAGTCCTTTGATTCTTCAATGGCAACCACAATGTAGTCAAATCTGGAATCTAAAGAACGGAGGATTTTCTCAACACCACGAATATCATCCATAGTTTCACCATTTCTTTTTAATTGATTGACTATGGACAAAACCCGTGAACAGTAATCAGAAACTGATTCTGACTCTGTTTTTTGCAATCTTTCAAACTCTCCTCGAAGAGTTTGCAACCGAACTCTTTTCACCTGTTCATCTCCTTTGAATGAATTTTGTAAAATTCCCATGCTTGTTTTGCCGTGGTGGCATAAGCTATTTTTTCCCAAGCCGCTTCATATGATTGAACTCCTTGATATATCCAAAATAAGGCTTGCTGATTTTTCTTCCTTGATTTTCTTAGACTCTCTTTTTGAACTTGTGTTAATCCTTCATCCTCTTCAGCCTCAACTTCATTATAACCTTTTTCAACAATCTCCCAAACTTCTAGAGATCCAAGAAGAGCCTTCATTTGGATACTCCATTTGCCATAATTTTCTTTGGTTAATTGGGGAACGGAAGAAAGAGGAATAGAATTGTTCATTTCGATCGAACAAGGCTCTGATACCAATTTGTAGTTGAATGATTAATATTTGGAGAAATAAAACAAAGAAAATGATAAAGAATATAATGGAGAAGAGAAATAAATTTTGTATGAAAAAATTCTTTCAAATAATCTTTTATTTCAAGCACACAAAGTTAATAATTCTTCATCACATATAACTCTTTATATAGGAGTTGTAAGTGACTATTCATCTATATCACTATATGCTAGGAGTTGTGACTATTCATGCATGTGTGTATCTTTTCATATTCAAGCCTCTTAACTTTTCATCTTCAAGTCTCTTCACTATTCATATTCAAGTTTTTTCACTTTTCATATTCAAGTCTCTTCACTCTTCTAACTTTTCATAATTTATTTGTGCAAGGTTAATTTAATTATGTGCCAACAGCAATATGGTCTTCCATTGATCTCTTGTTGTTATAATTGTCATCGTTGCCGTTGCCGTTGCTGCTGCTGTTTTCGCTTGAAAGATTGAGATCAAGATCGATGGCGGATCGTAACGGGTTATCAAGAACTGAATTGGGAAAACCGGAGATGGATGTCGTGGCGGAGCTGCTGGGGAAAGACAAAGATTGTCCTATTGAAGGATTAACTTCATGGTTGTGTTGTCCTTCGTATGTTACCATCAAGAAATTCTTGTCTTCCATGCATCGCTGAACCTGGAAATTAAAAAAACAAAGATCCGGAGGTTCCTTCTTATTCATTTTTCCATGTCTTGAAAATCCAATTCACCAATTTACATATAGATGAATTTCCCCTCTACTTTGCCGCACTAATTAACACTCAGATGAGATCTTCTAAACGCGATTGAGCATAAAATATTATCCTCTCTCTCTGTATATATGTTTATATGTATGTATGTATGTATGTATACCTTCTTTTTGACAGGGCATCCGGGAGCCATTGAACACCTAAAATAAGCTCGGGGAAAAGGATTATGTTTAGTAACTTTCTGGCCATATTTCCTCCATTGAAATCCATCTTTAACTATCTGAAATCACCATTTACATTACAAGTTAGTTACTATATATACATGAATATTGTAACAATTATAGCTAGAATGAAATCATTACAAAGTACAATTAAACTGAAATTTGGAATACATCTAAATAAGGTCCACACAAGGTGGACTTAAAACCCGGAGTAAATATGAGAGAAAATCCACATGGCAATCACGCACGGTGGTACTGAAACTAGATGCTTAGTAACCTAAAGCTTCAACCTTGCTAACAAGGCATGATCAAACTTAAATAAGGTTCACAAGAGAGTAGACTCAATTCCTAAACAACGCCAATTAATCGATGACTAAAAAACGCAAAGAAATTTAGGTAGGGCAAAGAGAAGATCAGTAGCTTACATGGCTTTCGTCCCTAGGGTCAGTTTCCACAAAAACTTGTGAGGAATTTGCTGCTAACTGAAGTTGAGGTATTAGGATATTTTTGTGGGAGTGCTGATCTTCGCACAAATCAAATCGCGTTAAGCCTCGGCAGATTGTTGGTACCTGAGAGTTTGATTCCCTGAAATAGGCTTCACTAAGCATTTTGTATTTGTTTCTCATTACTTGAAGCATTAACCTAAGAGCTGCGTTCTCTTTCTGCAACTGTTCCAGCTCCGCCTCAACACCTTCCGCCTGAAATATTTCAGCTTTCAATGTCTCAAATTCTGTCTTTTTGGAACACTACATGTTATAACATCATGCTGGTTTTGGCCATAGAATACTCTAACACTATGAAAAACAATGAAGATGCAAATTAGAAAACTGTTTATATTAACCTTATCTTTAACGGAGCTGGGAACATCCATGAATGTAGGCTGGCGGAAGGGTATTTGGTCTTTCCTTTTAGTTTTCTCAGTCAGGCAAATTTAGAAAGCAAAGTAATGTATGATGATGATGATGATGATGGTCATGGATATTTAATACCGTGGAATTTGGAATTGAGACTCACGAACTCTGGGTTTCGTAATCCGGATGACATCATCAAAACGAGGTCAGCAAGAGTCTTTAAAAATAGCCCTTTTTGTTCAACATTCATTGTCTTCACAGCCACCATTCTGTTTACTGTGACGAGTCACGTGTCAGTGGATTCAGACAAATTCGTGGACTTGGGTCTTCGCCGTTGTTTGTTTCCCGAAAAAAAAAAAGAAAAAGAAATACTGATATAGATTAATCGTATATATATAATAATTGCATCAATATGACGAATATAGGAACATGTAGTGCTTACATAAGAATGGCCTACCCAGTGAATGATTATGACATAGTCAAACGGAAACGTCAATCTAGAAGCAACCTAGCAATTTACACTCATCTATCCATCAATTTAATTTGTTTTGTTTACCTTTCTATAAATTAATTAATTGTAAATGTAGTAGCCAAAGTTTACCCGCCTAATTTATCTTAATTCAAATTACAAGCCCAAACCAATATCAAACCCTAAAAGGCCCAAAATATGAAAAAATAATAGAAACCTTCGATTCCCTAAGGCCTTCAGCGCCACTCTCCTACTACGTTGGCATGCTCGCGCCCCAAGATCTGATGCCTCATTTGCCTCTTTCATTGAAATAGCAAGGCGAGGCTCCCCAACACCTTTGACCTTGTCATAGACACCTATAAAAAAGACAAAACAAAAGGACGGAATCGCAACACGTAAAGAACGACAAAAAATAAAAATGAAAAATAGTAACACATTCGGCTATAAAAGCCACAACAGCCATGTAATTTTTTGGATACAGTGAATCAAAAAATAGAATACAAGAAAGCAAAGAACTACAAATGCTTAAAAAAAAAGAAAGAAGGTATTCTCATTTTCTTTCAAAGCATATATATATAAATACAAAAGACTCAAGCTTTCACTTGTGCCATCGTTGTCGGTGGTCCTTTTGACCTTGAAGGTTGTCAAATCTCTTGGGATTCGCTTACGGCTGCACAAAAAGGGGATAAAAGCCGAAAAGTCTTCTTTTTTGTTATTGAGCGTTGACCGGATCTTAGGGATTTTGACCCCAGATTCGATTTCCCCCCAAAAATAGGGATAAAATGAAGCTTTTTGGGGTCTTCGGCCACCGGAGGCAGTAGTCTCCATTGTCGATGACTAGTGACCATGGCGGAGATTCGCCGGCACCAATGCCAAATAAGGGAAAGGACGGGAGAAAAAAAATGGGGCCCTAAAGTTTTTTTATTTAAAAAAAAAGTGAGCTTAGAAATGATTTTTAAAATTTTTTTTGGTATATATAGGGACCATGATACGACATCATTTTGGCCAGGTTCCAGAAGCCCCAAAACGGTGCTGTTTTAAGACATGACCCGAATGCCCGACCCGAACTCCTTTAGATATGCCTGTTTTTAAAGGGGTGGGATAATTGTTGCCCAGATCCTCCCACTTTTGAGCATATTTTGATATAATACTGATTTGATTTTTCTTTTCTCTTTTAAATTTACCATTTAATTTAATTTTATTTTCATTTTGGTCCTCTGACCATTAGTCACTCCTGGAAACAGCACGTGTACTGGATTTGAAATAATTACCCATTTGGTCTCTATTCCTTTTCGCATGTTCTATTTCAGTCCCTTATTTTGCTTTATTTATTTATTTTATATAATTCATACTTTAAATTCCATCTAAATTTCAATTTAATCATTCATTTATTTAATTTTACCCCTCTACTTTTTTTTATTTTATTTTAGCACTTAAAATTTATGTTGTTTATATTCCATTTTGTGCATTTTTTAGGTGGTTATTTCATATTTTTATTGATTTATTTATTTTGGTATTATGATAATGATATGACTATTGCTATTAATATTAATATTTTTATTATTATAGTTACATTATTATTATGGTATTTATTTACTATTTCTCATTTATTTACTATTTCTCATTCTAATATAGATGTTTTACCCACATGGCTATTTTATATTATTTTACTATCTCCATAATGTATCGCGTTTAAATATATTTGTTCATTTTCATACTATGCCCAAATAAGTTAAATGCACATCGCTTCAAATGTTACATTCATTTTTACTTAATGCATAAAAAGAGAAATTTTAAAACCGATGCAACGTTATTTATTTAGAGATTCGAAAAGTTGTACCCTAACTTGTGGGGTTCGATTTTCTCTTTGAACCTAAATAACCAAACATCCTTTTTAAAACTAAAAACACATGAGATTTAAATAATAATTAAATAATGAGCAATTTTATTTTCAAGGATTCAAAATGTCATACCCTAATTTACGGGACATGACCTTTTTGTTTTGGTTATCTTGAGATAAGAAGGCCTTGTACATAAGTTTTAATTTAACTAAGTGATTTTAATTAAAAAGAACATCATGCAAAGATGGATCACATTTTAATTTCTCTTTGAATTTTTAACTTTCGACACTAAGACATCAAGTAATCAAGTTGGTACCAACTTTGGGCGTTATGACTGTGCTAATCCTTCCTCATACGTAACCAACTCCCGAACCCATTTTTGGATTTTTGTAAACCGAAAATAATTTTAATAAGTCTAACATTTTACTAAAATGACAAAGCCTTGAGGTAGTCCAATCGCACCTAATTAAAAAATATTAGTGACGACTCCATTTTCGTTTTTAAATAAAAGTCGATTTTCAAAAAAAATTGACAGTAATAAAATATTTTACAAATATTTCAATTACATCCTCAAATTATTAATACCATTCTAGCCGAGTATTACCAATCATTCCATTAATGTTTATGTTTTTCATATTTCTCTTTTTCCCCCTTTTATATTAGTGTTTGCTCTTTTGTTTTGTCATAAATAATTTTATTTATAATTAATTATATTATTTTATAGATTTTAAAAAGTAATTTTCCCTTACCTCTTTTATATAATTAACTACATAAAATAAACATTAACTTTTATTAATAATTTTATGTTTTATATTTTAATAACAATTTTTTCCTTTCTTTGTATTTTTATTTTTCCTTCTTTTTAACAGCAATTAAGCACAATAAATTTTACTAGCCCATAAAAAATCTCGAAATATATTTATGTTTCATTTTTTCTTCTTATATTTCTTAATTTCCATTTTTTATCTGGTTATAAATAAATACAAAGAAAAATAGGTTTAACAATTTATGGTTTGTTTTTTCAAATAAATTTATTTAAATTTTTTACGAAAATGATAAATAAAAAAACTTAAAAGACTCTTATGACTTTATTTTTTTTTATTTTATCATTTCTCTAATTATATTGGTATCCAGTTAACTCAGAACACTAATTCAATAAAATATTTTATAATAATTAATATAAATTTATGAAAATTAATTATATATTTCATATATATGCTAATCATCATTCATCTAATTGACGGAAAATCAGGTTGTAAATTAAGTACGAAATTTTTTTCCACATCCTAGAAACAAAGGAAGATATTTGTAAACCTCAACATAAATTAAACATAAATCTTAACAAGTACTGAGTGCAAATAGTTAAATATATTGCACTCTTAAAGAGAGAATGCATATTTAAATTTTACAGACGATTTTATTACAAGAAATAATCACAAACTCTGAACATAAATCATAACACGAATATAAAAGTTACCAAAATAAAATTATAAATATTAAAGGCAACTTCATGAAATAATGAAATTAAGCTTTGTATTGAATTTAATCAGATATGGATATAGTGTTGCTTATGTCCTATCAGATCTCGTGTTCATATTTTTCCAGTCTCTTTACAAAAAGCGCAAAAAGAGAGACTTTATGTTTAAGAAAAGTATAACATAAGCAATTAGTTTCATACTAAGCCTTTATGGTGACTTGTTCTTTTGATCAATTTGAATCTTTGAACTAAATTTAGTCAGCATAATTATGATATTCTCTAACATTAGTCATATATATATATATTAAATTTACAACTAAATTTTTACACATTTAATATACTCTTATATACGGTCTAAATTATACCATATGATAAATTTATTTAGCGATTATAACTTCAAAATAAAAGTCTTTTATATTATATCATACATATATTATATGATAAGGTTTTAGACTCTCAACTAATGTGAACAACCTAATTTTTTATCATTTGGCATACCTATTATGACGACACATAGTTCAATTTTAATGATATAAATATTTTATTCTGTTTATATATTTTTAAAAATTATTTTTTAAAAATTCATAAATATAAATTTAATTATTAATATATATATAACTGAATCTAATTTAATATTTAAATAGTTTTAGTAATATTGTGTTATCTATTCCTATATAATGTTTTTAACAATTAGTTTTTTTTTCTAATTTATTAATATTATTTTTTAATGTTATGAATATTTTTTTCACTTTAAATAAACATTATTTAATTAAAACATTATTCATTTTACCAGATTTAAATATTCATTTTTTAACATACTTATTTGCTCATTTTATTTGCAATGTTCGCTCAACTGTTAGTTAGAACTAATGGAAACATGTAATCACATTTCAAATTAAATACAACTATTAATTATATTTCTTTTTCAAAAAATATTATTTTAAAATAAATATTAATATTTACAAAAAAACTCACAAATTTTAAAATTATAAACTATTCGTGCATCGCATAAGTAAAAAAGCTATATATTATATTTCAAATAATTTATACATATAGTAAATGCGTGCATGGGAAATCTATGTAATACATAGTAATCTTTTCATGACTATTTGAAAAATTATTTACCTCTTACAATATAAATTCAGATTTAAGTTAAAACATTCAAAATAAATTGTTTTTAGAATGCTACTTTATATTAATGTTGTAACAATATTTTTTGAATTTTAATTGTCAGGCCAGTTTCACGAAACAAAGATTCTTGATTATATTTTACTAAAATTCTCAACTAAAATTTATTGCATACATTTTATCTTTTAAATATTATTTTATACTTTAAAGTTAAGTATATATATATTTTTTAATTTTTTATATCTCTTAAATATTACATAATTAATATTTCTAATTAATATGCTGTTACTTAAATAATAATTTTATAAAATACAATAATAACTTGTGCCTCAAATGAGATAGAAAACTAATTAAAAATATCCTACTATTAATGTACCATATGATAATCCATTAATAAATCCCAGTTTGAAAGAAAAAAGAAAATCTTTTGGTTCCATATCACATTACAACTTTAAAAAAAAATAAAAATAAGCATATTATTTGGTCTCTAGCTTTACGAAAAAGTAATTTTAGCCGTTCAATTAATTTACGTTGTTTATAATTAATTATTTTTTAAAATTTTAAAAATTTAAAAAAAAGTATAAAAAGTATTTTTTAAAATTAAAATTTATTAAAAATATTTAAAAATTATAAAAATATTTTTAATATTTTTTTAATTTGTAAAAATTAACTAATTTTTAATGTGACATATATGCCACGTCAATAAAGTTAACATACATTAATTTTTTATTCATTTTAAAATAATTTGACAAATAATATGAATTTAATTATTAGAAAAGATAAAAAATTAAATGCATAATTAAAATAATTTTTTTTATAAAATTGTACAAATAATATGAATTAAATGAATATTGCTTATCTATTAATACTAGTCTTGGGGTGGGGTGGGGAAGAGACCCATTTTGTGGATCCCTCTTAGTTTTTGAATTTATATTCCATCAATTAGGTTGGAATTTTTATACTAACACCGTTAGTTGTGTTGATAGTTGACGTGTAACACCCCTTATCCGTATTCGTTATTGGAACAGGGTACAAGGCATTTTCAGAGTTTACGAATTAATTTTAACATTTTTTTTTTGAAAACTCAATATAATCCCTTTATAGATATCTAACATTCCCTGCAATTTTAAACCGAGACCAATCCACATCAACCAATCCAATTCAACATATTTTCAAGATAGATTAATGCATATTTATAAGATAACCTTATCACATACTAAAACCAAGATTTGTTAGCCATACTAATGGTTGACCTTACATTCATTTCACAGAATCATTTACTTTATTAGCTTATATATGCCATTGATTTCCAAAATAAAGTTTTTTTTATATACCGAAATCCTGAGGTTGATAGTGTGATATGTCTCCGACCGAATTCGACCTCCAAGCTCTTAACACTACAAAACAGGGGAAAATGAAATAGGGTAAGCACTTTGTACTTAGTAAGCTCATGTAACAAGAATTATACTTACCTAATATTTTCAATACAATACAATAAACATTCCTATATCCATTCAATGGATTATTACTCTAACATGCACAAACTCAACATTCAAGTTAGTACAATAATTTCCATGTACCAATAATATATACTATGATTGATGAGCTCATCAATACCATGATTTCCATTTCCTTATATTTTTTTTTCATATTTATCCCGTTGAATTTCTTGAAATTTTCAATGGATTTTCAGAGGTACACTTTTAGTGTACATTTTTTGGTCCGTCAATTCATATTCATGTGCGCACATTTCCATTTCAGAGAGCACACTCCCACGAACCTCATCCTTACAGCGGGATTACCAGTCCAGGCTAAATCCCCTGTAATATAAACTCATAGAGTATTGTCGGGATTACCAGTCCAGGCTAAATCCCCTGCAAAGACAATTACTCTAATAAGCTTGGATCTGAATTAGCAGTCTAGGCTAAATTCAGACCCTAATTCGGATTACCCATCCAGGGTAAATCCATTTTACACATATTTTTCAGGAGGGCTATATCAGGATAGGATCACCCGTCCGGGCTAGATCCTTTTTACCTCAATTCCTTTTCAGAGATCCATCAAATTTTCCTTTCATTCAACCAGAGATTTCTTCCCATTTTATCAAATATATCAATGTTTCATTAATTTTCATACAATGAACATTCAAATCATATTCACATCAATAACATACATTTGAAGCATTTAAGAATATAATTCAAGTTACACGAACTTACCTTGATACTTGTTCCTATACAAAAATCTATTAATCCCGAATTTTTCCTTTCCTCGATCTAGCTTCGTATTTGAATCTTCTGGATCTAAATAAATAAATTTAATTATCAATTTAATACATTTCATGTTCATATGCAACATTCTCTATAATTTCATTATTATTTATAGTTCATTCAAAGCTATCTACTTGAGTCATAGTAACTAAATTATTTTTTTCTTGAGCTACAGAACCCCAAATTAGGATCCGCTAATTTTCCCTAAAACTAGACTCAAATATCTTCTTACCATAAAATTTTCAGGATTTTTGGTTTAGCCAATAAGTATAGTTTATTCTTTAAAGTCACCCCTGTTCTGCTGTCTGACAATTCTGACCCTTCTTCACTAAAAATTAATTATCTCTTCATACAGAATTAAAATGATGTTCTTGTTTGTTTCTCTTAAAAATAGACTCATTCAGAATTCTATACATATAAATTTAAGCCCCTAATTATTTTTATTCAATTTTTTTATGATTTTTCAAAGTCAAAATAGGGGAACTCGAATTCATTCTGACCTTGTCTCACAAAATTTATTATATCTCAAAATTTACAAATCCATTGCTTACACTGTTTATTCTATGAGAAACTAGACGTAATAAGCTTTAATTTCATATTTTTTCATATTATAATTCGATTCCTAAAATTTATGGTGTTTTTTCAAAGTTAGTCTACTGCTGCTATCCAAACTGTTTTAGTGCAAGCTGTTTATTACCATTTTTCCCCTAAACTTTTAATAAATAATAATTTCGTCCCTACTCAATTAGCCTCTCAATTGAGCTGATTTTTCTCAATTAACACTTTATTATATCACCTTAAACTAGTTTACAACCTTTGGAAATCATAATTTCAGCACTAGACTTTAGTTCCAAACATTTTCACAATTAGGTCCTAAAAATCAATTTCCATTGAAATTACCTAATAAATCATCTTATAAACAAATTAAAGCTTAAATATCATATTATTTCATCATAAAATTATAGTGATAAACCATGGTGACTTTCAATTTCATCCATGAAATCAAAAACTAATGAATTTAATAGTAGGACCTAGTTGTAAAAGTCTTAGAAACACAAAAATTACAAGAAAAAGGCAAGGATTAACTCACTTGGTGCAAAAATTATGGAATACCAGCTTAAAGAGCCCTCCTATGGCGTTTTTAGCTGCTGGAATTGAAGAGAAATGAAGAGAAATATAGATATTTTCTATTTAGTCCTAGCTTTATTTAGTTAATTTTGCAATATTCCAATTTTTCCCTTAATTTATCAATTTTCCTGCTGATTTCATGCTTTTGCGGTCCAGCCCAAATAAATTTTGGGTCTAATTCCTTTTAAATCCTCTCTCATTAGACACTTAAGCTATTTAATCATCCCATCCATTTTTACACCTTTTACAATTTAGTCCTTTTCATTTAATTAACTACCTAAACATTAAAATTTCCTAACGAAATTTTAATACCACATTACTAACATTTCATAAATATTTATAAAATTATTTTTGACTCGGTTTTACGAGATAGAGGTCTCGATACTTTATTTTTACCCAATTTCTTCAATAATTTCTTTTTCTAACTAACCACTAAATCGGTAAAATTTTTTTATCAATATTTTCATAAGATTTTCCTATCATATCAATTTTCATGCAAAAATATTGAAATAAATTTCTCTTTAAATCGGATTTGTGGTTACGAAACTACTGTTTCGATAACCTTGAATTTAGGCCATCACATGACGTAATACTATTAGTCAATCTAATAATGCCACGTGGTAAACATAAATTAAAAAAATAAAATATATAAAAATATAAGTCATATTTGCCACGTGGTATTCTGAGAGGCCACCGTATGGTACCACCAAATTGACTAAAAATGTCACGTCATTACAAACTAACAATGTTAGTGTGAAATGATTAACCTGGTTGACGAAATACAAGTTTAAGAACCAAGTAGATACGAGTGGATAAGTTTAAGTGCCAAATTATATATTATCCCAAAATAATTTATACCCATGTATTATGCTCTTGTTATTTTTCTCTAAAATATTTGTGTTGAATATAAAATATTTTGAAATATGTTAAAAAAATGAGTATTATGAGATATTTGGTTCAGTTAATATGGAATATCATATGTTGTTTGGTAAATAAAATAAAAAATGAATGCATTTCTCTAATAATTTAATTTCATATATCTTTTCTCTAATAAATAAACTGGAATCAGAAAACTCAGAGCTTAAGGATTCCTCCATTTTGATCAAAGTGACTGGGAAAATAGAAGAATTATTTATTTATTTATTTATTAAAACATGTTATATTTTATGATTTAAAGGGAAAATTAACTAAAAAGATAAATAGAAATGTAAATTATTATAAAAGTAATATTTTGGGTAGAATATAATATACAAAACGTAGTATAATAAAATTAATATCAATCTTCCTAAAAAATTATAGGTAAAATGTTATTTCAACAATATATCAAAAAATCAAAGAATTTAATAGAATATAAAATTATTACCTAAATGTAATGTTTGAAATCAGAACACGAAAATCTTATATTTATGTTAGAATCTCAGATTAAATTTAGGAATGTAATGTAATGTTGGTCCAAAATTTCTTGATATATAACTTTGTTTCTAAGATATTGTTGTTTATGATTTTGGCTTATTTTTTAGTTCTTCAATTTTAGTAAAAGATTATGTATTATTGTGAGTTGTGGCAGCATTACTCATACATAAATTTGGTGGATAATGACTAGTCTAGTAAATTTGAATTTATGCCAAATTTCAAATCAACTCTTTAAAGTCAAAACCCATATAAATATAATATTCATGATTTAAAACCCAAATTATATACTAAATATTAGATAAATAATCCAAATTTACACTACGTTTGGTTCGCTGTATTGGATTAGAGGTGTAATGGAATAGAGGTGTAATAGCAAATCAACTGTTTGGTTGAATGTAATGGAATAGAGGCGTAATAGTAAAACTGTGTTTGGTTGAATGTAATAGAGGTGTAATAGCATAATGGAGAAAACTAAAATGACCAGAATACCCTTAGCATAAATTTGTTTTGGTAAATGATTATTGTTATTGTTATTTAAATTTTAATAAGATTATTTATTATCAAAAATAAATAATTTAATCATATTTAAACATAATTATTATTAAATATATTAAATATATTATAATTAAAATATATAATTTAATAAAATTCTTAATAATTAATATTCTTATATGAATTTACTCAAATCATAATATATGATACTATAAAAGATAATTTGAAATGATTAATATTAAATATATTTTAATTAAAATATATGATTTAATAAAATTTAAAATAATTATAACTAATAAATTATCTTATATGAATTTGTATAATTTAAAATAATTATTATTACATATAATTTAATAAGATGTAATTTCATAAAATTATTGATAATAAATTTTCTTATATGAATTTATATAATTTAAAATAATTTATATAATAAATCTATTGTATAACTTTCTCAAAGAGGTTCTTTCATCGTCGGGCATGGGTGTTTAAACCAGATACTTTAAGAAAAATGAATACTCTGACAGGGGTATAAAAAAGGGATACTTCAAGCAAAATGAAGAGTCGGAGAAACATAGCTCTGTATATTCTCTCAGTTGCTATATTTTTTGGTTTTCTTACCTTATTCTCTGAATTTTCTTCCTCAATGAGGTTCTTTTTATTTTTTGATTTTAGCTTTGCCCCTATGACATGAACCTTGTGATGAATTAAAAAATTAAAGAAATATATAAAAATGGGTAAAATTACAATGAATCATTACTCCAAAGTTATAAACTAGTTATTCTAATATGATATTAGTTTACATGTCATAATATCCAAACATAATATTCATATATTAATAAAAAGATTAATTTACTTTTTAATTTAATATATAAAGAGTAATTTACTCATTTTTCCAGTGGAAAGGGCAAAATACAATGCAACTCCTAATATAATGGCTTCTATAGTACTTTTACCGTTTTATTTGTTTTTTAAGTATTCTGAAGGAATTGGATTGCTTTTAGCATAGAACAAAGACCTATTACTGTGCAACTTATCAAATGGAGAATTGGAAGGTTGTTTTTTGGTAACTTTGATGTGCAACATTTGGATTATAATTTCTTTTGCAGAAATGATCATATGAACGAATTTCTTCTTCTATTTTTTGTTCATTAAAACTTGAGAGAGATTTCCCACAGACAGGATGGCTGTTAGAATAAAGCCTCATGGTGAATTCTATATTATATATTGGGATGCCTGCATATAGATCAGCCAAGTGCTAAGAAAAGCCAAGTAAACCGCAAGGAGAGTTAAACTATACTTCATTTTCTGTCAAATTAAGACCATCTCAAATATGCACAAGGACTTTGACAAATGTTGGTGAGGCAAATTCATCTTTTGCACAAGGTAACTTAATGACATTTACTCGAGCAAAATTAGAATATAAAATTGGTGAATTCACTCAAGGGTATGTCAAGTACATACCTATATCTAACGCTCATCAATTACATCCAGTTATAGATGTGGAGTATCTTTGCTTTTCTAAACTCAAAATCAATACTTGACATTGGTTTGCTTAAAAAATGTAAATAGTAATAATGTCTATCAAAATATCAACAACAACAATAATTAGAAAGGTTTGAGAGAAAAATCCATGAAAAAGAATTAATATGGTCATTCATGTGCCAAAGAAGTCCTAAAAAGTGCATTTATATGAAATAGAAACATTGGAAAATCAGCCTGTTTACTGCTGGAATTAAGGTAAATGATCAGCTACACAAAGCCAGCCTAGAAAAGTAAATCAACAATATAAAGACAAAAGATGAATTTTTCAATGAAAATATCCATGAGATTGCACATTTCTCATCCTGAAAGTTATTAAGACTATTATGACAGCTCAAGATACAATCTATTAAATATATGCATAAAACAAAGTCAAATCAGTACCTCTAGGAAATCTAAAGTAGCCGAGGCAGAATTGAACCCTGTTCTTGGATCTTGACTAGAAATTCTTTCATTGCCTGTTTCTGACAACCGGCTTCTGAGTTGCTTTATAATGTTGTCCTTAAGTTCTTTGTTTGAATCCTTGGTTTTACTTGAGAATTTCTCCATACAGTTGAATTCAAATACTAAAGCAAGAGCCTCACATGCTGCTGCACATAGTGCTTCATCGTTACTGTCTAATATGTTGGAGAAGTATGTAATTGCCCTGCATCCAAATTTTCAGATCTATCAATGACATTTCAAATTTGTTTGTAGATGGAAAACAAAAAGAAAGACGATAACTATCTAGAGGTTGTAATTGTTAAAAATTTACAATAAATGAGACTTTTTAATTAAAAGGCTCACCCTTGCCAATTTTTGTGACTTAGCCTCCACCCATCAATGGTAAAAAGAAGAAAGGACCAAGCGGATATCATGACAATTAAAATGGCTAGTGAATCTTTCCTTTCAATCTGATGAGACATAGAAGGAAACCTATCCTTTTAGGCTCCAATTTAAATTACAGAATATATAGATAAAAATATCAGTTAAAATTCATACACTAGAGTCAGTTCCAGGATTAATTAAGTCCCAAAGTAACTTCATTACTGATTCAGTCTCATCCGAGTTGCTTGCACCGAAAAATGTAACAACAGTCAAGCAACCAAGAATCTGCGCAATACAAGAAAAACCATACATCCAATGCATATGCATAACTCTGCTATATGCATATATATATATTCAATGCATAACTGTTTGACTTCATTCATTCAAACAACTAGCATTGGTTTTCAACATATTTTCACAAAATTTCCTTCTTACCACATTATCATATAATTTCATGGCAAACATTAACAAATCTCCCTCTAGATATACATATAATAAACATAATTATCACTTATCACATTAATCAAAAACATAGGATTCGGATGCTAGCCGCAGTATAGAAGTAATATTTGAAAACGAAATTTCATTATTTTTCCTACTGAAAACATGAAACACCATCAAGATACATCTAAAAACACAAATTACAATTGCAGGTTCATATTGCTTACAAGCTTCTGATTTGATGTTTTCAGGAAAAAGCAAAGATAGCAATGACAGCTTTATGATGTTGGAAATCTATGAGAACTTGAAAAAAGATAATGAAACTTACTATTTCTCCTCTTGTCCATTATCTTATTTGACTAAAGAGATCAAGTAAAACCCCAAACTTCTACAATTACTGCAAAGTAAATGTTAACTACTGCAAAGAAAAAGACAATAACCGTAAGCCATTAACAACTTCAAGGGGCAAACAAGAAGATTTTCAGGATAATATAGCCATTAAGGACCAGTATGTGGTCAAATAAGTTGATAGCTATCATTAAAATTTGCCTATTAAGGTTAAAATTTGCCGCTTGATTAAAAAGGCCAGCCATGAATACTTCAGGAAAAGAAATAAAAGTTGCAAGTCCAGAATTCCAAGCAACTACTGTTCTAGATGAAAAGGGCATATCAAAGCTCCTTTTCAAAAGCTTATAATAAGCATGATAAATATGATTACTTCGACTGCTAGAAATTGCAGACAAGTGAGAATTGAGTAGCTAGATGTCTATATTTTCTTCATTCTACTTTGAACATAAGTATAGGAGTATCTCAAGTTTTGGTCTCCAGAAGAATCTGATCACATTATAGCATTATTGAAATGAAACATCTACGGCATTAATCTGAAATTGTTAAATGCTAATAGCATTCAACAAGTGAACTGCACACAAATAACAAATTCAGTATCCAACTAAGTAATAGTTCCCTTGTACCATAGAGATGATCTTCAAAGTAACAAATTCAGAAGTGGCACCGCATGAGGAACACAAACATGTGGAAGCCAAACAATTTATGATTTTACAGACCTGCAACTGATCTAAGCATAGCCATATATAGGATGACTGGAAAATTGGATAGAGAGTAGGCCAAATATGATAACTATCAAATTAACTTACTCTCATATGCCTCTTTGTACATATCTATCAGGCGAGAGCCAATTCCTTTTCTATAGTACTCCCAGTCAATGGGTTCAGGTTCCTGCTTAAGAAATCGGATTATTAACAAGATAGGACTGAAACCTTGAACAAAACTAAAATTTCCTTAAAAATGAAAAAAAAAGGTTCCAAAATCAAACCTTGAACAAAAAAATTCAACCTTATTGAAAATTTATTTCAATATAAAATATTAAAATCATCATTAAAAAACTAAAACCCTAAGATCTAATCAACGGATTAACCCAACAAATCTATGAAAAATATCAATAAAAATGCTAAAAAGGAGCTAGGGATTAGAGAGAATATAAGAAAAAGACCTGGCTGAATTTGGTTTGTAAAGTAGAGTTAACTTCATCAAAAGTGCGACGAAGAGTAGCGAACTCTTTGCGAGCCTCATCGGAGACCAAAAGCTTAGCCATCCCTTCCCAATCAATGTTCTTTGATGCTTTGAACGCAACATCGAGACTTTCTTCCCCGGTCCGCTCATTTTTCTCGCACTTTATCGCTTCCCAAACGCGAGACGGTGGAGATTTGGTTCGAAGAAAACTGCTGTTGACGTTAGGAGGGAGAGGGTGGGGTGGAGCAGCAGATTTTGGCTGGGGAGGGTAAAACAGAAACGATTAGCTAATCCTTACTTTTGAAACGGATTGGCTAATCGTTGTTCAAGCAGAGAAAATGAGTATTACATCCGTGTTGTAATAGGCCTGTAATAGGCAATACATCAAACCAAACACGGGATTAAGTGGGGATTAGTGGGGCCCACGGATTAGGGGTGTATTGGTTAATCCAATACACCCAACCAAACATGCTCTTAGTTTAATTTTATTTTGTTTTAAAATCCGAATATTACTGTTCATTGGGAGTTCAACTTGGGATAGCTTAATGTTAGAATACATGTATTAAGAATGGAATATATATATTATTTGTACGACTTTTGAGTCTTTTAAGAATTTAAAATATAATTTTTGATGCTATATTTCATATTGATATCATGTTTTATCTTTTAGTTTAATTGTTTATACTTTAAATTTTATGTTATAAATAATGGTTTTTTTGTTAAGATGAATATGATCTAAAATTGATTTAGTAATTATATTGTTAGTGTTACATAAAAATCAAAAGTTTAAAATTTCAAATTATGGCCTATTAGTTGAGTGTTTATTTTCTCCAATAATAACTTCGATTCATATTATAATTATAAAAAAAAACCAAAAGTTCAGAAATAGAAATTAAGATTAATAAAAAAATGTTTAAATTTTCATCCGTAATTAATTCAATGAATAACTAAATTCCCAAGCTGGTAATTCTATTAGTCAAATCATCAAGTTTATTTAAAAAAAAAAGCTTAACCCACGAATTGACATCTAAACTATGCATTTTCTCCCATTTTGGCACCTAAACATTTTTTTTGTCACAAACAGTACCTAAACTACTTTTTTTCCCAAGAAAACCTCAGTTAGTTAAATTGTTAATTAACCTGTCAAGTTTATTTTTTTAACAAATAACCAATTAAAAATTGATAGATGGCAAAAAAAAAAAGAGAAAAAAGTTATTATTTTCTTTTATATATATATCTTGTTCTTTTTTCTTTCTTCGGAATTGGACTGATGGCCGAATCGGTCAGGCCCCAATTCCCGGTTTTATTAGTTTGTCTAGTTCAATCAAATAAATTTTTAAAAGATTATAAAATTTATATAAAATTTCGAGAAAAACAGTGCAACAAGTTTGTATCAGTCTGTAGTTAATCGGTTCAACCCTTATCTCCGGATTAGTACCCCAATAGATTTTTGGTCTAGTCCAGTTCTGAATACATTGGTTTTGATTGATTAAATAACTTTTTCGATCTCGTTAGGTTGATTAAATTGGTGCTGAAATTTGAAAATAGACTTAATTGCTAGCTTATTGACTTCGAGAAGAGAAATTTTGAGCATTACTGATATTGCAAGACATTATAAAAGACGAAAAAAGAACAAAAAAGAAAAGAAAAAAGAAATAAAGAGAAAAAAAATAAAAGAATTAGTTTTTTAAAAGTTTATATTACGTGGCAATTTGTTATTTGGTTAGAAATTTTTTAATAGATATAATACTTTTGTGTAAAATGAGTAACGGAAGAATAGTTTATGTACCGCTTGTGACAAAAAAAAAAGTTTAGATACCAACATAGGAAAAAAATGTAGTTTTGGTACTAATTTGTGTGTTAAGTTTTTTTTTTAAAATAGACTTAATGGTTTTACAAGCAGTTTGACTAATGGAGATACTAACTTGGGGTAATACTTGTGATAAAAAAGATTTAGGCACCAAGATGGCAAAAAGTATAATTTAAGTAACGATTTGTGAATTAAGCCTAATTTATTTAACAATTAAAGTATTTGTACCATATTCGATACGTAATATAGTTTTGCTTCATGTAATTAATGTAAAGTAAAATTATTTAAAATTAAAACTAATAAATGTAAATAAAATATATAAATTACTTTGATAATTCAAATATAATGCAAATAAAAAAGATCTTTAACTATCAATAAATTGACCATAATAATTTGTAGATAATATATAATTAATATAAATAAAATATACTAGATTAAATTATATATAAAAATATAAAGTTACTTATTGTATAAATATTTAAGATTTACTATTCAAAACTAAAATAATATAATATAATTCTTTTCCTTTTCTTTTTTGGTTGATGAAAATAAAATGATTTAAATATAAAGTAATTCAATATAAAATTTTAAATTTTTATTTGTTATTATACAAGTTCATATAATAAAAGTTTTTTAATAGAATTATAATTCTTATTTATAAACATCATCAATCTTCTTATAAAAAATTTATTTAAATATTTTATCATTGTTCAATTCTAACTAATACTGCTGAGAACTTATCTGGACGGAAAACTTTAGGAGGGGTGATGCAATTTCGCTTTGAGACTGGTTGGGCTTTTGACGATTGGGATCGGGGATGTGTAGTATTGTCTTTGGTTATTAGGGCAGGGTTTGGCGAATTGGAGCTTCGAAATTAATAGGGTTAAAGAATTGCACCGACGTTTGGAGCTTCAAACCGAGTTGGAACCTGATGAAGACATTTTGGCGAAGATTGTGGATGCCAGATTGGCTCTAAATATTGAAACTGACAAGGAAGAGCGATATTCAGAACAACGGGATCGTGTGACTTGGCTTAAGCAGGGTGATAGAAATATGAGTTTTTTTTCACAATTTTGCATCTTATAGGAGGCGTATTAATAGAATTAAAATGTTGGAAGATTCTCATGGAATCCGACTTCGGCATAAAGAGGAGTCGGAGGAAGTGGCAAGTTATTTTTCCAAAGTTAATTTAGCAATAACAAACGTTTTTAATATAAAAACATTCCTAAACAGGATGCTTTTGAGAGAAAAAGTGTTTTCAAAATTTGACCTTTTGTTAAAAGCCATTTATTGGGTTGGATTGGAAGTTGTATTACGAATGTCATGAATGAGAAGCTAACGATACAATATATAGAGGAAGTTGTTTCCGCGCTGAAAATATGCACCCTACCAAAGTATCAGGTATGGATAGTTATCTTTTTTTTCCTTTTTTTTTTTCAGAAGTATTGGTATATGTTGTTGGGCATGATGTGAGTTGATATTGTTTATCGATTTTAAGAAGAGAAAGTTCTATGGAAGCGATTCTATGGAAGCGATTTATGAAAAAAACATTGCTTTAATTCTTAAGATTCCTATGACTCGTAATACGATTTATTTTCGTCTGATTAGCTTATGTAATGTGATTTATAAGATAGTATTCAAGGTGATAACTAATAGATTACAAATAATTATGGATATTTGCATCAATAAAGTTCAGAGCGTTTTTGTTTCAAGAAGATTGATTTCAGAAAACATATTAATTACATATGTAGAGGCCCAAATTTGCCCAACCCAACAAATTAAAATCAAACCTAAATCCTACCCAATTCACAAACCCAATTACAAAATCAGACCCAAAAGTAAGCCCAAATAATAAAAACCCTAACCTAATACAACCTAAACTTTTTTTTTTTAAAAAAGACAAAACCCTAGCCACCTTGCCTCCCACTTGCACCTACTCCATCAAATGGAGAAGAGACATAGAATGATAAGAAATGTATGTAAGATGGCTATAAAAGCAAAACCAAAAGTCCATTGTAAAAAAAAAGAGGAGGAAAGAATTGTATTTTTGAAAGGTTTTTTTGATACAAAAAAAGGAGAAGAATGTAAAAGCAAAAGGTTTGCAAGCAAATCTGAAATAAAAAAGGCGAGTATTGAAGAAGAAAAGATTAAAACGCGTTAAGGTTTTTATTTCTTTTTTCCTTTTTATTTTCACTTTTTTTTGTACATATAAACATTTTTTCTTTTTTTCTTTTCTTTCAAAAACAGTATACATATATTTAGATATAAAAATAAAAAAGAAAACAAAAAATAATACATTTTTTAAATTCCGGCCGGCAGACCGCGCCGGTCCGACGCCTGGGTACTGACCGGACCATGGCCGGAATGGGGAAAGAGGGAGAGAGTTGAGAGCTTTATTTTATTTTTTTATTTTTACTCTTATTTATATTATTATTATTTCTCATGTATATATTATTATTTATATTATTATTATATTATATACCCTCTCCATATTTATTTATATTATTACTATCATTATTGTTACTTTTATTATTTTTTATTTCTGACTATTATTATTATATATATATGTATTATTGTTTGTATTATTATTATTATTATCACCCCTATTGTTATTACTTTACTTTTGTATTCTAATATATTATTAATATTACTCATATTTTCATTATTTTTGCTATTACTATTATTATTATATATTAGTGTATATTTTTATGTATATATATATTTATATATAGTATTGTTTTTATTACTTTAACTTAATATTTTTATTATATTTGCTTTTTTTATTTCTATATTTATTATTATTATTATATAGTAGTGTGTATTTCTATTATATACATATATATATTTATATATAGTATTATTATTTACTTTACTTTAATATTATTATTATTATCATTATATCCAACCCAATAATAATTCTTTCATAAAAGTAATATTCTGTATTTGGTAATTCGAGACAATCGTACCCTAACTTACTGGGTTTCGATTTTTCTCCTTTAACCTAAATAACGGAATACTCTTTTAAATCGCGACATGAGTTTTGAAAAATGCTTATTCTCGGAGATATGAGGTGTTGTGCCCTAACTTACCGGGTATGGCATTTTGTTACCTCGAAATAAGATTTTTGCAAGTAAAGGCAATATTCGGTGTTCGAAAATTCGAGGAAACGTGCCCTAACTTACTGGGTTTCGATTTTCCTCGTTCACCTTAACTAACTGAATAACCTTTTGAAATACACGAATTTTTATATAAAAGGCAAGCTCGCTCTCGAAAATTCAAGATGTCGTGTCCTAACTTACTGGATGTGACATTTTATATTGTGAGACGAGAAGGTCTTTAACATTTGAGCATTTTCTTTACAAAGAGGGATCGTATTTTAAATTCTTTCAAGTTTTCAAATTTTCGACACTAAGACACTAATTAATCAACTAGGTACCAATTTTGGGCGTATCGAGGGTGCTAATCCTTCCTCGTGCGTAACCGACTCCCGAACTCATTTTCTGATTTTCGTAGACCAAAAATTATCGTTTTAGTAAATCTTAACTTTTATTAAAATGATTAATTTAAGGTGATCCGATCACACCTCATCAAAAAAGATTGGTGGCGACTCCTCTATTCGTTTTCATTTCCAAAAATCTAAGTCGGATTCCCGTTTTTTTTTTAAAATGGTTACGACAGCTTGGCGACTCCACTGGGGACACCAAATAAGAGAGTCAAGCCACAAGTTGATTAACTTTTGTCTTTTTGTCGAAAATTGAGAATTTGGTTTTGATATATGATCCCTTCATTGTATTTCACCCGTTTTCCGTACGGTTTTCATCATTTTATTCCCATTTTCTTTAATCGCTTCAAGTTTTTATACATATATCCTCGCATATTACATTGCATGACCGTTGTGGTCACACCTTTTAAGTGGGAGTGAGAAACTATTCCTTCGTGAGGTTTTCACCTCCGTGCAGAATAGCGGATCACTTTCGGGATACATCCGTACCTATGTCTTCGTGAGATTTTCATCTCCGTGCAGCCATAGGGAAATGTATTCCCTTGAACTGAACTTGTTCCATAAGAACCTATAATGGGTGATGATCGAGGAATCTGCTAGTTTAGGTACCCTTACTCTAGAACCAAACCACATATAGAGAGACCTAGGAGCCCACCCTAGGTAGAGCCACTCCGAAACCCTAGTGGTCACCCGAGCAAGTGCTATATTTATTATTCTTTGTTTGCTTTGAACTGTGTATAAATTACTGTCTTGTTTTGTTTTACTTTGATTGTATTTGTATTGCATTTTCATTATAAAAAGTGTTGATTCGCATTCGGTTCCTAAATAAATAGCTTATCATGGAAAAGGGGTTTTTTGATAAAGTAGAAGACAACGCGGCTGTCAGGATATAGGCTGAGACAACATAACAAGAGAAAGGTGACAGTCTTACCGAGGGGCACGTGTCAGAGTTATGGAATTTTACTCGGATCAGCGTAACTCAGAATAATCTCCAAGAGATGAAAGAAATTTGGGGTTAGTGGGATGATGAGGTCAAACAGCTATTCTATTGTCATTACGGTGATTTACCTTATCTGCTCGATGTCAAGGTAGATGAACACCTGTTTCGAGCCCTTGCCCAATATTAGAATTCTGCTTACAGTTGCTTCACTTTCGGGAAAGTTGATTTGGTACCTACTATAGAAGAATACACGACCTTGCTCTATTGCCCAAAGATTCAGGTTGACAGAATTTATGCTAGACCTGCTAACGTCCCAGCATTTTCAAAAAAGCTAATGAACATCACAGGGATAAGCGAACAGTGGGTGACAACCCAGATCAAACAAAAAGGAGATTGTAAATGCATTCCTTGGAGGAACTTGAAGGATCTAGTCTTAGCGCACCCCGACGTGAAGAAAAGGGTAGATGTCTTCGCCTTTAGCATTTATGGACTGGTCATCTTCCCCAAAACTTTGGGGCATGTAGACGAGGCTGTTGCCGGCCTTTTTGATAGGCTTGGTAAATGAACCACACCTGTACCCGCAATCTTGGCTTAAACTTTCAGATCATTAAATGCTTGTAGAAGAGCGGGTGAAGGGAGATTTATTGGATGTGCACAGCTGTTGCTATCCTGGTTCCACAGCCATTTTTGGAAAGTGGAGAAGGTCTCGTATCGTATCTTCTCTGAAAATTACTCTTCACTGAAAGAGTTAGTGGCTACACCGAGGCGAGAAGATGTGACAGAAGAAAATTGGATGACGGTTCTCCAAAATCTGCAAGAAGAAGTTGTTGAATGGAGAGCCCCGTGGATGGTTTCTGATGAAATATTATACCGATGCGGAGACTTCGATTGGGTTCCCTTGTTAGGAGTATGGGGGGCCGTCGGGTATGCTCCTCTGCTTGAATTGCGACAATACAGATCCAGACACTTTACACCACCAACATACGGGTTAGCCCAGTGCGAGTTCGTGTTCACAGAGAATAATTACAAAAAGAAAGTTCGCAAGATATCAAATACCTGGAACCAGGCTCGTAGAATGAAGAAGTTTGCTGCCAATCCCATGACTACTCCTAAGTACGACTGATGGTGGAATCAGAGGATTAACGACAACATTCCTACATCAGATCAAGAGAATCCTCAGTCGATAGAAGAACACTTGAAAGTAATCCCATCTGAGCTAGAAATCATCAGGCAAGATTTCGAGAGAAAGAGTCTGGAGCTAGAAAAAAGATCGAGCAGTTGGAAAAAGAAAAGATGCAATTAGGGTTAGATGTCGATGTCCAGAAATTAGAAGCTGAAAAACTCAAAAAAGGGAAAACAAGGCTGAAGAGGACTTAGACAATTTGAAAACGGACTATAAGAAGCTACGCAGATCAATGAGAACCGTTGGGTTACGAAAAAAATCCGAACAATGGTGACATGAAGTTAAAGAAGAACAAAGCAAAGCCAACCAGTGGGAAGAAAAAATTCGCGATGCTTAAGCTCGAGAAGGTGCACTGAAAAGAAGTTTGGTAGAAAGCCAGAATGAGAAAGAAGGGTTAAAGATCCGGGTATCAGACTTAGACAGGTCATTGTATCAGTATCGCTCGCGTAACTCTGCAATCGAGTTGAAAGCTAGTCAGAACAGAATCGAATAATTAAAAGAGAATATAGGGGAACTCAAAACAGTGCTGCAAAATCGTGAACTTCAGATAGAACTCCTCGAGGTAAATAACGGGCGATGGAAGGAGCAACTTCATCAATCTCAAGACCAAGTCAGGAGCAAAGACTATGTCATGGGCGAAGCTTTGACTCAAGTGCTAGAAGTGGCTGATCACTTGCAAACATTAGCAGTACAAGCCGATGTACTGAGTTTAAAATACGAGTCAGAATCGGACCGATGACGAGAGCTAGCTTGGCTTCTTAGGCAGGTCAATGCCTTAAGTATCAGGGCCAAGTCTTATATGTAATCTATTTTATGTAAAGAAACTTGTTTTCTAGAAAAATTACTCTAATGAAATCGAATTGGAATCAACGCTTTTTTGCATTCATCGCATTCATTGTATTCATGCATCAGCATTGCATCATACGCACTAAAACTCACAAGAAACCCTAAAAATCATGGCAGTTACCCTGGAACATCGTTACGGTACAAGAGGAAAAACAAAGGCAATGGACCAAAGGTTAGAGAGATTGAAACAAATGCAAAAAGAGATGCAGGATTAATTACAAGCACGTATGTAAGAACAGCTTGCCAAAATCCAGCAAGATATGAGGGACCATATGTTGGAGTCCCAGAAAAGCATAATGGACCAATTAACTCGTCTATTGGCTGGCGGATTAGAAAAAGGGAAAAGTCCTTTGATCAATGCGGGAGAAGATAATGAAGATCCTACTTACTCTCCGGGTTTTGCCCCAGCGGACGTTCAGACACAACCTGGTATGTACCCAAGAAGGCCATCAGCCACAATTAGGCCCCAACCATTTCAGGCAGGTATTTCAGCACCGATTAATTATCAGGCCGGCTCAGGCTCTAATCTGGGGGATAACCCGACCAATCCTGTGGTCCTCAATCTCGATAAAGTAACAGAAGCAGAAAAGACAAGGGTAGAACTCCCGAGAGAGCTTGAAAAAATGTGTAGATGGTTGGAAGAAAAATTTAAAGAAATGGAAATCACCGACTATCGTGGTGGAATCTATGCTAAGGAATTAAGTTTGGTTCCGGACCTAATACTCCCTCCCAAGTTCAAAACTCCAGAATTTGAGAAATACAACGGGACTAGCTATTCTGAAGCTCACATCACTATGTTCTGCAGACGAATAGCAGGCCATGTCAATAATGACCAACTATTAATTCACTGTTTCCAAGAAAGTCTGGTTGGGGCCGCTTCTAGATGATACAACCAGCTGAGTCGCGCCCAGATCAGTTCATGGAAAAATTTAGCACAAGCCTTCATGAAGCAGTACAGTCATGTAGCAGACATAGCCCCTGATAGAATCACTTTACAGAATATGGAGAAAAAGCATAATGAGAGCTTTAGGCAGTACGCCCAGCGATGGAGAGAAGTGGCCGCACAGGTCCAACCCCCTCTATTGGAAAAGGAAACCACTATGCTCTTCATCAATACCCTGAAGGCACCTTTTATTAACCACATGCTGGGTAGCGCAACCAAGAGTTTTTCGGACATAGTAATGTCTGGAGAAATGATAGAAAATGCCATAAGATGTGGGAAAATAAAGGCTGGGGAAAACGCTAAGAGGTCAGCACCGAGAAAGAAAGAGCACGAAGTGAATAATGTGAGCTCATATTCGAAATCGATCACCGTAAGCCAACCAAGGTCGACAACTACTGGACAGCAGGGCCCACCCAGATAAGAGCCCAACACAAAACAAAATAGGGAGAAACTTCAATTTACGCCCATTCCAATTACGTACAAGGAGTTATACCAGAGTTTATTTGATGCACATGTCGTGTCTCCTTTATATCTGAAGCCAATGCAACCTCCATACCCCAAATGGTATGACGCAAATGCCCAATGCGAATACCATGCGGGAGCTACAGGATACTTGATAGAAAACTGCACCACTTTCAAGAAATTGGTTGAAAGACTCATCAACATGGGGATTGTGAAATTTGATGATGCATCCAATACAGAGAACCCATTACCTAACCATGGGGATAAGGGAATAAATGCGATAATCGAGAGTTCGGGGAAGGAAATTAAGATGAGTATTGCAGAAGTGAATACCCCGTTGGAGGAAGTTTGGAAGAAAATGGTGGAAAGAGGGTTGATAGCACAAAATTCAAGGGTCAGACCTCGAGAAGTGAAGAATTATTGTGAGTTCCACGATCAAGAGGATCACGAGATTAAAAAATACAGCCAATTCAGGGCTTCATTACAAGGATTGATGGATAATAATGAGCTAGAATTCTTCGAATATGTTGGGAGCCTGGAAAAAGTAGATGTGTGTGCCTCCGAAGAGGGGTCGATGAAAGATGTTTACAAAATCAACCACCCAGTGGTTATCATATCACGTCCCAGAATGAATGAAGCTGGGGCAAGAGTGGCGCCAAAGGTCGTAATCCAGAAGCCCGTTGCTTTCCCTTACAAGGATAGCAAAAGGGTACCGTGGAACTATAGCTGCAATGTGACATTCTCGGGAGAGGAGACCCCGATTAATGCATCAGAGGAAGTTCAAGACGAGGGTTTTTATGCACGCAACGGAAGGCATTACACCCCAAATACAAAAGTCGAATAGGTTAAAGAAAAATCATTAGCAATTGAGCAAAAGAAAGAGAGGCCGGCGGGGCCTGAACCAATTGTTAACGAATCAGTGATAGAAAAAGAAGCCAAGGAATTCTTAAAATTTTTAAAGCACAACGAATATAGTGCCATAGAATAGTTGCACAAACAGCCAGTGTGTATATCGGTACTGGCCTTACTTTTAAGCTCCGAAACCCATCGCAGCTGATTGATGAAGGTGCTGAATGAAACTTATGTTGCTAACGATATCTCTGTAAACAAACTGGACCGCTTAGTCAACAATATAAGTGCCGACGACTTCATATTCTTCAATGATGATGAGGTACCACTAGGGGGCCGAGGATCAACTAAAGGTTTTGCACATTACGACTCGCTATAAAGGGTACACATTACCGGGGGTATGGATTGACAATGGGTCTGCGCTGAATGTCCTACCCTTATCTACGCTGAGTAGGTTGCCAGTGGATAGTTCCCATATGAAGACATGCCAAAGTGTAGTGAGAGCATTTGATGGCACGGAAAGAAAGGTAATGGGGGGAATTGAAGTACCCCTCTTAATCGGGATGAGTACCTACGAGGTAGATTTCTTGGTCATGGACATTAAGCCTTCGTATAATTGCCTATTGGGGAGACCATGGATACACTCGGCAGGGGCAATCCCTTCATCGCTTCATCAAAAGTTGAAATTAGTGACCAAAGGTCGGTTAGTAACATCAATGCTGAAGAGGACATCATCGCGGCAATAACTAGTGACGCCCCATATCTGGAGGCAAATGATGAAGCAATCGAGTGCTCTTTTCGATCTTTGGAGTTTGTGAACGCGACGTCCATCACCGAAGGAAATAAGATTCCAATGCCTAGGTTATCTGAGACTACAAGAATGGGACTACGGCTAACTATTGGAAAAGGGGCTCTACCCGGAAGAGGACTCGGGAGATACCTCCAGGGAATGATTAATGTACCAATGATGAAGGACAAATAAGACCGTTTTGGGTTAGGGTTTAAGCCGAACATGAAACAAATAAGGAATGAACTTAAGAAGAAGTAAGAAAGAAGGAGAACGCGATTGAGCGGGGGAGAAATCGAATGGGAACCAATGATCTTCCCTCATATATCGAAGACTTTTGTGTCTGGAGGGGTCATTCACTTCGAGCGGAAGACGTCGGCAAAGGAAATCGTGGAAGGAATAATGGAGAGTTTGGACATCAACGCCACATATGAAGAAGGAATTGGGGTAGAGAATTTGTCGAGCATTCGCCCCTATGAGCCGGGAAGCGTTCTGAATAATTGAACTGTGGAAGAGATTCTTGTAGTCTTTAGAACTAACTCAGAGTAATGTCCAAAACACACTTATTGCTCTAGGCCTAGGAGTAACAAGTGTCATTTTGTGAAATAGACTTATGTTCGAAATCCTTATTTTAATAAAATGCATCCTTTTGACTCTTTCATTCATGATCATACCATACATATCATTGTTCTTAGATTCTCTTGTTCTTTGTATCTTCCTTTGCACCTACAACAGGTCTCCAGATATCAATGATGTGAGTGACATTGCTACTAATTCAGAGTCTCGTTTCGAGCGGGATATGTGCTTAGAGGGATCTCAGGACTTTGAGGATGACGGAGACTGTAACTTATCCCCTGATTTGTTAAGGATGGTAGAACACAAGGATAAACAGATTCTACCCCACAAAGAGACCGTAGAAGTCGTGAACTTAGGAGATGAACTAGAAAGGAAAGAAGTAAAGATCGGAGCTTGCATTACCACAGAGACAAAGTGGGACCTTATTGAGTTATTCCAAGAGTTCAAGGATGTCTTTGCATGGTCATATCAAGATATGCCTGGGTTAAGCACTAAGATTATAGTACACAGGCTCCCCATCAAAGAAGAATGCAAACCAGTCCAACAAAAGCTTCGAAGGATGCGACTTGATGTTTTGTTGAAAATAAAAGAGGAGGTCAAGAAGCAATTTGATGCTGGTTTCTTACAAGTAGTTAAGTACTCAGAATGGGTAACCAACATCGTCCCCGTCTCTAAAAAGATGGAAAAGTATGGATGTGTATAGACTACAGAGACTTAAACAAAGCTAGCCCAAAGGATAATTTCCCGTTGCCTCATATTGACACCTTAGTGGATAACACGGCAGGCTACTCACTCTTCTCCTTCGTGGATGGTTTCTCGAGGTACAATCAGATCAATATGCATCCTGAAGACATGAATAAAACCACATTCGTGACCATGTGGGGAACCTTTTGCTATAAGGTGATGCCGTTCGGATTAATAAATGCGGGAGTAACATATTAGAGAACCATTGTAACCCTATTCCATGATATGATGCATAAAGAAATTGAAGTCTACGTCAACGACATGATCGCCAAATCTCGGATTGAAGAAGAGCATGTGCAAGTCTTAAGGAAATTATTTTTGAGGTTGAGGAAATTCCAGTTAAAATTCAATCCAGCAAAATGTACCTTCGGGGCTAGGTCAGGAAAACTGCTAGGATTCGTGTTCAGTGAAAAAGAGATTAAGATTGACCCAGATAAAGTCAAAGCCATACAAGAGTTACCTCCACCACGAACTCAGAAGGAAGTTTGGGGATTCCTAAGAAGATTAAATTACATCGCTCGGTTTATTTCACAACTAACCGAAAAATGTGACCCCATATTCCGTCTCCTTAAAAAACACAACCCTGGTGTTTGGGACGAGGAATGCCAGAAGACGTTCGACAAAGTTAAGCAATATTTGTCTAATACCCCAGTGTTGACACCACCTAGTCCAGATAAGCCACTGATACTGTATTTGACGGTATTTGAAAATTCTATGGGATGCGTGCTTGGCCAACACGATAAATCAAGAAGGAAAGAAAGAGCGATATATTACCTCAGTAAAAAGTTTACTGAGTGTGAGACGAGATACTCGTTCATTGAAAAGTTGTGTTGTGCCTTAATCTGGACAACCCGAAGACTGAGACAATACATGTTGTATCACACAACTTGGCTAATCTCTAAAATGGACCCTCTGAAGTACTTGATGGAGTTGACTGCTTTGAACGGGAGAATGGCTCGATGGCAAATTCTACTTTCTGAATTCGATATAGTCTATGTGAACCAGAAGGCCGTAAAAGGGAGTGCGATAGCAGATTTTCTAGCCAGCAGAGCCCTAGAAGACTACGAGCCTCTAAACTTTAACTTCCCAAATGAAGATCTAATGTACATAGCAACCACTGAAGAAGACCCTCAAGAAGGTTATCCTTAGAAGCTAAACTTTGACGGAGCCGTGGACAATAGAATCGGGGCAGTCCTGGTATCCCCGAACAGAGATCATTATCCCTTCACTAGTAAATTGGATTTTGACTGCACGAACAATATGGTAAAATACGAAGCATGCATCATAGGAATACGTGCGGCCATAGAACATAAAATCAAGGTGTTAGAGGTATATTGAGATTCTGCCCTAGTGATTTATCAACTCAAAGGTGAATGGGAGACGAGAGACCGCAAGTTGATCAATTATCGAATGCTGATCCTTGAATTAATTAAAGAGTTTGATGATATTGTCTTCTGCTACCTCCCGCGAGAAGAAAATCAGATGGCTGACGCCCTAGCAACTTTAGCTTCTATGATCAAGGTGAACCAACCAGAGGATGTGAAACTAATCCAAATGAGTATTTACGAGGCCCCGGCTCATTGTTACAACCTCGAAGAAGAAGAAGAAAATGATGATCACCCTTGGTACCACGATATCCTGCGATATGTGAAGAATTGTGAGTACCCCGACCAAGCTACTTCGAAACGACAATAGAACGTTGATAAGACTGGCCCATGACTATGTCTTAGATGGGGAGATCCTATACAAAAGAAGGAAGGATCAAGTACTGTTGAGATGCGTAGATGCTATAGAGGCTAAGAAAATCTTAGAGGAAGTCCATGAGGGCGTCTATGGGACACACGCTAATGGCTTTACAATGGCCAGGCAAATTATGAGGTTTGGTTATTATTGGCCCACCATGGAAGGAGACTGTATTAACTACGCCAAAAGATGTCATAAGTGCCAAATCTATGGAGACAAGATTAATGTACCTCCCTCACCTCTGTATGTCATGATTTCGCCATGGCCTTTCTCGATGTGGGGCATAGATGTGATTGGGCCAATATCACCAAAAGCTTCAAATGAGCATCGTTTCATCTTTGTGGTCATCGATTATTTCACTAAGTGGGTGGAAGCCGCTTCATATGCCAATGTTACAAAATCGACAGTTAGTAAGTTCCTAAAAAAGGAAATCATTTGTCGATATGGAATGTCGAAAAGGATCATATCTGACAACGCATTGAATTTGAACAACAGTAAATAGCAGAGGTCTGCAGGCAGTTCAAGATTAGACACCGCAACTCGTCACCGTATCGTCCGAAGATGAACGGTGCAGTCGAAGCAGCCAATAAGAACATCAAGAAGATTGTGGGAAAGATGACAGAAACTTATAAAGATTGGCATGGGAAGCTACCATTCGCCCTTTATGCTTATTGAACGTCTGTCATGACTTCTACCGGAGCAACGCCTTTCTCATTGGTCTACGGGATGGAGGCGATTTTACCTAATGAAGTCGAGATTCCTTCCCTCAGAGTTTTGTCAGAAGTAAAGTTGGACGAAGCAGAATGGATCCAGTCTCGATACGATCAATTGAATCTGATTGAAGAAAAGAGGCTAAGGGCTATTCGCCATGGTTAGATGTACCAAAAGCAAATGATGCGAGCTTACAACAAAAAGGTTTGTCCTAGGGAATTCCATGAGGGAGACCTAGTGTTGAAAAAGATCCTGCCCATACAAAAGGATTTTAGGGGGAAATGGATGCCGAATTGGGAAGGACCTTATGTGGTAAAGAAGGCCTTTTCTGGAGGAGCATTGATATTGGCTGAAATTGATGGCAAGATCTTACCCAATCCCGTGAATTCAGATTCGGTTAAGAAATACTTCGCCTAAAAATAAAAAAAGGGGAGAGGCCAGGGTGAAAACTCGCAAAGAGCACCTTGAGACCAAAGGGATTTTGGATTGAAAACCCGTAAAAGCCGATTCAAATTTTGATCAAATGTGGGGCATGCAGTAGTCTTATGATACCTAAATTAACAAGGAAGAGAGATGTTACATCTTGGGGCATCTACAAAGGTACTCTAGATCCCCTAAGCACATATTGGGCAAAAATGGAGTCCTCAAGAAGTTCGTGCAAAGAAGCTCACACTGCGATATCTGGGGCACCTATTACCTTTTATTCATTTTTTATTCCAACAATGTTTGTTGACTGTGATTAATTTATTCCCTTCAAATGTTGTTTCTGATAAATTTCATTTTTGTCATTATTATAATCTTTTTCAAGCATTTTGCATTGAAATGATGATTAATGGACTAAAGCCATTTTCGCAAAAAGAGTTCTGCATATTACCCTGAAAGTTTCTAAATAGTACAGGAACCTGAAACAGGACTGTTTTTTAGAACTAACCAAACTCAAAGATTGGGAGCATATGAGAAGAAAGACTTTAAATTGGGACTACCTCTTCGGGTTTTCTGTTCAAAATTTGAGTTGAACAAGAATACAGGGTACCATTTCTGTGAAGGAACCTTGATGAACAAAGAGCAATGGCAACCTAAACAGGGATTCACGCTCACAACATGCTGCACTCATACATTCATAGATCATTCATAAGTGCATCTAATTAGGAACATTTGATTCATTTTAATCATAGCATCCTAATTCTTTAACATAAGCATAAATACATGGAACTGATTCTAAAGGTCATATCCCTAGAATCAGTGAATTTACAGATCTTATCCCCCTAAGCAGTAGTGGAGCAGATCGAAGGCGATGGCCTTAACCCCCTAAGCAGTAGGGTAGCAGGCTAAATTTACAGATCTTAACCCTCTAAGCAGTAGGGAAACAGATCGAAGATGATGGGCCTTAAACCTCTAAGCAGTAGGGTAACAGGTTGAATTTACAGATCTTAACCCCCTAAGCAGTAGGGAAACAGATCGAAGGCGATGGCCTTAACCCCCTGAGCAGTAGGGTAGCAGGCTAAATTTACAGATCTTAACCCCCTAAGCAGTAGGGAAACAAATCGAAGATGATGGGCCTTAAACCCCTAAGCAGTAGGGTAACAGGTTAAATTTACAGATCTTAACCCCCTAAGTAGTAGGGAAACAGATCGAAGGCGATGGACCTTAACCCCCTAAGCAGTAGGGTAACAGGCTGAATTTACAGATCTTAACCCCCCAAGCAGTAGGGAAACAGATCGAAGGCGATGGGCCTTAAACCCCTAAGCAGTGTAACAGGCTGAATTTACAGATCTTAACCCCCTAAGCAGTAGGGAAATAGATCAAAGACGATAAGCCTTAAACCCCTAAGCAGTAGGGTAACAAGTTAAATTTACAGACCCTAAACAGTAAGAAAATAGATCGAATGTGACAAGCCTTAAACCCTTAAGCAGTAAGGTAACAGGCTGAAGATTTACAGATCTTAAACCCCCTAAGCAGTAGGGAAACAGATCGAATGTGACAAGCCTTAACCCCTAAATAGTAGGGTAACAGGCTAAATTTACAGATCTTAACACCCTAAGCAGTAGGGAAACAGATCGAAGACGATGGGCCTTAAACCTCTAAGCAGTAGGGTACCAAGCTGAAAATTACAACTTTCTTCTCCCTGAAATGGCATTGGAGAGGCTCGAAGCCACTATTCGTACCTCATTGAAGTTTCAGCGGATCTCTTCTCTTTGAAATAGCTTGGAGCGGTTAAAAGCCACAGCAGATCTCCTTGAAGTTTTGACAGAGAAGATTGAAGTCACAAGTCTTATTTTTCTGAAATTACAGTGGAATGGATCGGAGCATCAAGATGTAATAGACTGAAGTGAGGCTACATGAAGAAGTGGAGCACAGAAGAAGTCGATACCGGGTGAGACCAGGCAAATTTGGCCCTTTTTAAGTCTTTGCTCCATTCTCGTTACACGACAATGAGCAAAGAGGGGCAGCTGTAGAGGCCCAAATTTGCTCGACCCAACAAATTAAAATCAAACCTAAATCCTACCCAATTCACAAACCCAATTACAAAATCAGACCTAAAACTAAGCCCAAATAATAAAAACCCTAGCCCAATACAACCTAAACTTTAAAAAAAAAGAGACAAAACCCTAGCCACATTGCCTCCCATTTGCACCTACTCTACCACCTTGTCTCCCACTTGCACCTACACCATCAAATGGAGAAGAGACATAGAATGATAAGAAATGTATGTAAGATGGTTATAAAAGCAAAACCAAAAGTCCATTGTAAAAAAAGAGAGGAGGAAAGAATTGTATTTTTGAAAGGTTTTTTGATACAAAAAAAGGAGAAGAATGTAAAAGCAAAAGGTTTGCAAATAAATCTGAAATAAAAAAGGCGAGTATTGAAGAAGAAAAGATTCAAACGCGTTAATGTTTTTATTTCTTTTTTCCTTTTTATTTTCACTTTTTTTTGTACATATAAACATTTTTCTTATTTTCTTTTCTTTCAAAAATAGTATACATATATTTAGATATAAAAATAAAAAAGAAAACAAAAAATAATACATTTTTTAAATTCCGGCCACCGCGCACGGTGGTCGGCGACGGCGGCAAAGACGGCGGACGGCGCCGGCCCGGCGCCTGGGTACTGACCGGACCATGGCCGGAATGGGGAAAGAGGGAGAGAGTTGAGAGCTTTGTTTTATTTTTTTTATTTTATTATTTTTACTATTATTTATATTATTATTATTTCTCATGTATATATTATTATTTATATTATTATATTATATATACCCTCTCCATATTTATTTATATTATTACTATCATTATTGTTACTTCTATTATTTTTTATTTCTGACTACTATTATTATATATATGTATTATTGTTTGTATTATTATTATTATCACCCCTGTTGTTATTACTTTACTTTTGTATTCTAATATATTATTAATATTACTCATATTTTCATTATTTTTGCTATTACTATTATTATATATTAGTGTATATTTTTATGTATATATATATTTATATATAGTATTGTTTTTTATTACTTTAATTTAATATTTTTATTATATTTGCTTTTTGTATTTCTATATTTATTATTATTATATAGTAGTGTGTATTTCTATTATATACATATATATTTTTTATATATAGTATTATTATTTACTTTACTTTAATATTATTATTATCATTATATCCAACCCAATAATAATTCTTTCATAAAAGTAATATTCCGTATTTGGTAATTCGAGACAATCGTGCCTTAACTTACTGGGTTTCGATTTTTCTCCTTTAACCTAAATAACGGAATACTCTTTTAAATCGCGACATGAGTTTTGAAAAATGTTTATTCTCGAAGATACGAGGTGTTGTGCCCTAACTTACCGGGTATGGCATTTTGTTACCTCGAAATAAGATTTTTGCAAGTAAATGCAATATTCGGTGTTCAGAAATTCGAGGAAACGTGCCCTAACTTACTGGGTTTCGATTTTCCTCGTTCACCTTAACTAACTGAATAACCTTTTGAAATACACGAATTTTTATATAAAAGGCAAGATCGCTCTCGAAAATTCAAGATGTCGTGTCCTAACTTACTGGATGTGACATTTTATATTGTGAGACGAGAATGTCTTTAACATTTGAGCATTTTCTTTACAAAGAGGGATCGTATTTTAAATTCTTTCAAGTTTTCAAATTTTCGACACTAAGACACTAATTAATCAACTAGGTACCAATTTTGGGCGTATCGAGGGTGCTAATCCTTCCTCGTGCGTAACTGACTCCCGAACTCATTTTCTGATTTTCGTAGACCAAAAATTATCGTTTTAGTAAATCTTAACTTTTATTAAAATGATTAATTTAAAGTGATTCGATCACACCTCATCAAAAAAGATTGGTGGCGACTCCTCTATTCGTTTTCATTTCCAAAAATCTAAGTCGGATTCCCGTTTTTTTTTTTAAATGGTTACGACAACATATGAGATGTTGCATTTGTTCAAGAAAAGGAGGGTGGGTAATTTGGATTCTTTTGCTTTTTAAAGTTGGATATAAACAAAATATATCACCGTATGGAGTGGTACTTCGTGAATGCTATGATAATCTGAATGGGTTTTAATAGGACGACAATGGTGTATTCGATTTTACGAGGGGAGGACTTTCGTCCCTCGAGAGGACTTCGTCAAGGGGAGCAATTGAGTACCTATCTTTTTTTTTTTTCAACATAAACAACAACAAACACATAACTATGAATCAGGGATTTAAAATGCAGTCCAACATGCAGTGAATATCAACAGTGAAGACTGCATTTAAATCCATTCTCTATAAATTTCTGCCTAATTAAGGATGTTACGTTTCACCACTTTTCTATCCTATTCTCATCTCATCTATATAACTCTCCCTGAAATGGCTGCAGCCAGGGCTGCTGTAAAATTTGGGTTTCGAGTCAAAGAAGCCGCCATATGTTGGACTAAAACCTGTTGAATTGCTGCTGGTGCATCATCAACCTCTTGGGTTTTCTTTTCGGCACCGTCCCCATACCCCCCTGGTTGCATCAATTCAAGAGTTGCGGTGGGAGCTGAAGGCCTGGTCGAGGCACAGGAAACAGGCTTGGCACTACACTTGGGGCTTAATATTGCTACTTCACTTGGAGAAGGGTGTGCATGGTTGTGCTCTCCTTCGTAAGTGGCCACCAAGAATGATGGATCTTCAGCACTTCTTTGCACCTAAAAATGGACAACCACTATCAGAAACAACAATCAAATACATATACATACATGATCATATATCAATGCTGGACTCACCTTTTTCTTGACTGGACAGCTTGGGGCAAAAGAGCATTTGAAGTATGCTCTGGGAGAAGGGTTGTCTTTGGTGACCTTTTGACCATATTTTCTCCATTGATATCCATCCCTTACAATCTGCAACACATATGAAAACCACTAATATTCAGAATTTTCAGCAGTTGAGAGACTAAAAAAGTCAGACGAAAACTAGTTTAGGAACATTACCAGACTGTTATCAGAAGGATTTGTGCGAACATAAGTCCTTGAAATGGTGGTCTTAATGCATTCCCTAGGCATTTTACATGAATCTTCATCACTACAGCTGGTCTCTGTGTTTCCATTACTGAATCCAATCATGTTGGGACTATAATCTTCACACTCGGCTTTTCTCTTTTTCGATGTCGAAACTTCATTTTCAGAGTTAATGGTCACTAATTCCATGAACTTGTTCTGCAAATCGTTGTAGCAGTGACCCAAAACTGTTAACATCTCAGTTAGCTTCTTGTTCTCAGCTTTAATCCGATTCAATTCCTCCACCAAAACTGCATTCTGCTAAATGAAAACGAAGCTTTTGCTCATAAGAAAAATACTTTATATATTCAAGTTCTTGTTGAAGAGAATTAACAAGTACTCCATGACATACCTCTTGTTTGAAGGGTAGCTTCACATCAGAGTCAGCCATTTCTCCCTCAGATTCGGTCCTCTGTTTCAAAAAAGTCGAGGGATGTTTTGTGAGGACCAACAAATCCAAAAAGACAAGAAAATTAGTCCCTCATTTGATAATATCTAAACTCACCAGAGCTTTGTTCCGGTGATGGAAAGGATTGATGTTGAGGTCCAGCGTAGTATCCACCCAAGCTGATGATCCCATCACTCAAATTTTACTCTAAAACAAACAAACAAACAGGGAACCAAGCAAGCTGAAGCTAAACAAATTATGAGGATCCCTCTTAAGGTAGTAAAAAAGGGAACGCCTATGAAAGATTAATACCCAGAAACATATATATATAGAAGATGCTCGAATGTGGTTCGAGTTATTCAGGGAAGTTTAAAGAGGGAAATGAGGTTGAAAGAGCCTTCTCTGAGAGGCATATCCCACTTAGAATCCTAATTTGATAGAGCAGTCCACGTTATATACAGTTAGAGATTAATGACACGAAAAGGGGGTCGCAGAATAAATCACAAAGTCGTGCAAAATATTGATAAAACTTGAATTTATGACGTATATTTTAATGGAATTTATTTCGTATTCAAACATGACGTTTAGGGTATGATGTCAGTCGGCGTCAACGTCAAGCCTCCGTCCATCACCGGCAATGAATGATAGTTTATGGCGACATACATACATATGGCTAAAACAAGGGTTGGTCGTCGATTCATCGTGTTGACCTTAATTTTTTCTCCATCAGCGCACTTTCTGGCATGCCCCTCTTTCCACGTTTCTTCAGATCACAACACACGTGGTTTTCTCCTTTTTATCTTTTTCTAAGTCGAATTTATTTTATCATTCTCTCAAATGTTTGTATACTAGTCTAATAATTTTACATGTGAAAAAATGTAAATGATACTATTAAAAGTTTACTTTCTTTTACTAATCAGGTTGGAATTAATGGTAAACTACATCGCATTCTCAAATAGAAAATGTATTTAAATATTATTAAAAGAAATAACTATAAAATAAATCGTAAAATAAAAATTATAGGTTGTATTATTTATTTCTCATAATTTATGTGTAATTAATAAATGTTAAACAATAATTTATAAGTAAAATAATGAAGTATGTAATAAAATAATAATAATAATAATAATTATGGGGATTCAATTTCCATTTTAATGATAAAAAGTAAAAATATATATGGCAGATAGTCAATATTTTTTAGAATAAATGCTTGCTAGCCTTTATTAAAAAGAGAACATTGGGACTACAAGGCAAATGCAGCGATTGGAAACTAGTTGTTCAAACAAAACGTTATATACAATAAAAGCAAGAAAAAAAATCAAAACATCAAAAGGGAAAGTGAAAAAACCATGGTAGTTGGAACCCTTTTGGTACAATGATACGCTTCGTTCTAGCAATAAATCGTAAATTTTAAGTTATGTTTCAGTATAAATTTTGACCGGTATTACTTGCGTATCGGTTGATTTCATTTGTACCTATTAAAATATGGTCTATCGGTCAGAACTCAAAAATTTAATTTTAAAATGTTTTTTAAATTTTTATTATTTATTTGTAATAAAAATTAATATATTTTAAATTTATTTTTATTTTTATAATTTATTTGTACAAAAATAATTTTAAATATATTATAAATTTAAATTTTTTATTTTTATTTTGAATTTGTTGAATTATGAATCATGGTAGTAGATACTGTCCCAGAATCGCCCATCTCAGTCGGAACGCGCTGTTTTAGTAGCAAATCAAAACACAAACTTTAGGTTCCATTCTGGTGCAAATTTCTATTGGTATCGCTTGTATCGGTACGTACCAGTTGATTTCACCATACCAACCAGAGTATGGTGTATCGGCTGGTACCCAAAAAAATCAATTTTAAATATATTTTAAATTTAAGTTTATTTTTATAATTAATTTGTACAATAAAATAATTTTAAAATATATTTTAATTTTAATTTTTTATTAGTTATTTTAAATTTGTTTAACGATGGATTGTATTTGTGAATCTTATTAAATAATATTTTATATAATTGATGAGTTTATTTTTTGTATCTTTAAATTTACATATGGTCAGCTTTGAAACCCATGCCACCAATTTCTTTTTAAATTACAACCTCAATCAAAGTTTTATTTTTCTTATGATTATTTTATATTTGAGATTTATTTAATCTCAATATTTGATATTTATAAATACTTTTATATACATATATCAAATGTTTTTAAAAAGTAACGACAACTTCAAAACAGTACACTGAAATAGACCGATACCAATATGTATCAGTACCAATAGAAAAATGATGCATCTATTAGTGCAATACTAACTACCGTGTTATGAGTTGTTATGCATAGTATAAGATAATCTGTTGTTTAATTTATGTTTTTTTTTTGCTTGTTTCTTCTTTTAGTTTGTTTAATGGTAGATTGTATTTGTGAAGTTTAGTAAAGAATGTTATATATAATTGATGAATATATTTTTTGAAATCTTAAAATTTACTTATGGTCAGGTTTGAAACCCATGCTACTAGCATTTTTAAAATTTTTTTTTACTGTCTCAACTAAAGTTTTATTTTTTAATAGTATTTTATATTTGAGATTTATTTAATCTCATTATTTGATATTTGTAAATAATTTTTAATATACTTATATCAAATGTTTTTCAAAAATAGCGATAACTCCGAAACAGTACACCAAAATAATACTGATACATATCAATACTAATAGAAAAATAGTATGTCTACCGGTACCATACTGACTACCTTGAGAAAAACACATCTCAGTGTTCTCCTTTTTCTCCAACTAGCAAAAGGATCAACCGAGACCTCTTAGGTTTCAATCCTTGTAAATGAAAGTCGACATTGAAGAACAAGAAGTGTCTGAAGAGGAGAAACCCTTAAGAAAAAATAATAGTGAACCCAAGGCCAAAACCTAGTCTACAAACTCCAAACATCGTTACCGGCACCAACGTTGAAGCTCACCCAACACTGCACCTTTGCTGATCCCTTTCCACCACATTAGCCACTGTATCCGACACTTCTTCCATCCAGTAAGTTAAATCCTCCAACTTAAAACCCTCGTCAGCTAGCAAGTCGATGAGCTACAATTATCCTTTGTGGCTTTAGATAGATTGAGCTGGTTAGCAAAGTTTGTACTGTAAAAATTTATATAATAATCTCTTTCTTTAAGCATAACTTTCCGAAAAATAGGTTGTTGAATAGAATTGCATTAACAAATCCCTAATAAAAAATACATTTTATAATTTTAAATCTTTAATAAGAATACAATTTATAATTTTTTTTTCTAACCAGTCAATCTCTGGCCGCTATTGAACATGTTAAACACGACCCATGTGTATGAACTGAACCTTTCAACTTTTTGAGACTGGAAAGTAGTAAATTTGATGAGGAAAAGTAGAAACAATACCAAACCCTCCTAGCATTAATTGCACTTTCACATTAGGATGTTTTTATTCATTTCCCATGTCTCCACATTCAACCCCCAATTTGTTTGTTTACTGATTTTATTGTTATACTTTAATTATCATATTTTTCGATTTCTAGTTGAATCGTCTAACAAACGGATTCAAGATTTATAACATTAAGTACATATCAATACATAAATATTATATACCGTTGGAAGAAGTGAGAGTGAACTTATATCACCTTAACCCAAAACATAACTAAACTCTCATTGTAAAACTATTGAGGACACTGTGGTTATACAAAAATGAAACAAATAGATATTGTATAATTACAAAATAAGAAGGCCTTGCAAGTATTTTTTTAAAATTAATTATATATAAAAATGTCTTTATTTGATTAAGAATTAACATATATTTTGTGTCTTGAATTTGATGACTCGTATTCAGTTGATATTTACAATTTTTTTGAGGGCTTAATTGGCACTTAAACTTAAATTTCTTACATTTTTGTTATGTCGTTAGAATGTGATGATGTAACATTGACAATAAAAAATATGATAATATATGATAGCCTCACATTATGACATGCGTGAAGCATTAATTAAAAAAAACCTCTAAAAATATATAATTTTATAAAAAGAAAACATTATAAATACTATTTCAAATCCAAAAAAACCTATATAGATAAATGTCCAAATTTAGATAAATCTAGATGTCTATTTGTCTAGATTCATTCCAAATGCGCTTTTTTTATTAGTTTTATTTTTTGTAAAATATTTTGTATTTTATATTATTTTTTAAAATTAAAAAAATATGAAATATATAAATTCTAAAAGATCTTTTAAAATATAAAAAAATTATAAAAAAACTATAAAAATTATTTTACATCCAGAATGAATATGAGCAAATAGATGTCCAAATTCAAATGAACCTAAACATCTATTTGTCCAAGTTTATCCAAAGCATCCTTCTTTTGATAATTTTATATATTTTTAAATTTTTTATAAAATATAATGTTTTTATATTATTATTTTGAAATAAATATCCATAATATATAAAATCTAAAAAGTATTTTTAAAAAATTGTAAAAGATTATTTCATTCCAGAATTAATCTAGACAAACCTATAAAAGTAAATGTCCCAATTTAAATGAGCCTAGACAACGTTATCCAGATTCATTCTAAATATGCTTTTTAGTAATATTATATATTTTTAATCTCAAAATATATATTCACACTAGTCATGGATTCAATGAGTAAACAAATTTTACTTTGTTGAGTAATTATTCTATTGTGCCCCTCATAATGGTTCATTCACACACGCGCACACACACATATATATATATATAAGGCACGGTCCACTGATATGACGTGCTAGAAGTAATTAGGCGCCATACGTGGTGACACGTTATTCCCTTAAGAGTTACATATTTCTTAAATACTCCTAAAAAAGATTATGGATGAGTAGGATGAAACTAAGCAAGTGGTGGAAACTTATAACTAATAACTCTCCAAATTAGTAACAAATATACTTACGTGTCAAGCGAACTGTCACAACTTATATTATATAACATACCTAAAAAAAAAAGGAAGCTAGTAGATCCCAAATAATTTGACCATTTCAATAAACCAAAACATGGAGTGGAAATCCAGTTGGTTTAGGACAAAACATTTTAAATGTTTCATTTTCATTTTTACTTTTCTGGTGCATCTAAAATTTGATTCAACAAGTAGTGGTACAGATACCTGACGACACCAACTTTTTCAAACCATGTCAAAATCAATATGAATGTTCTCAAATAATTCATATCCACGAAACTTAAAGTCAAAAAGTCAATCCAAAATAAGCTTTTCGTTTTATTGTTCGTTTTCCATAACCTAAACTTGCTCATCATGATATCAGCAACATGACATGCGTAGGCTGATGGCCTCATCTCTTACGTAAACATCATTTACCCATGAAATTATTTAATCTATGGAGTTGGTGAAGACATAGGATATAGTCATATGCATTATTAATAACTTACATGAAGATGTGTTATCAATCTACTGTACTTAACAAAAGCTCTGAATTTAACTCCTGTATATTTATTTGGTGAATTTTAGCTTTTAAATTTTTAAAATTTAAAATTTTAATTCTCCCCAAATAATAAATTATTAAAACCGGTAAGTAAAGTTTTATTATTTTAAAATTTTAATGCATCATATATTTTATTATATATGTAAGGTCATGTTAGATTATTTTTTTCTCATATTTTATTAAAATCCAGTTAATAGATTAACAAAAGTTATTATACGTTAAGACTAAAATTTTAAAATTCGAAAAGTATAAATATTTAGAATGATTCAAATAAAGAATATGGAATAAATCTACGATTGCGTGAATAGTACAAGACTAGTAATGGGTAATTTTTAGTTTTTTTTTTATTTTTAACTTCCAATCTTCGTCAAATAATAAATTGTTAAAACCGTTAAGCAAAGTTTTACTATTTCCAAAATCTAATGCGTCAAACATTTTATTATATGTGTAATGTCATGTTAGATTTTTTTTTAATATATTACTCACTAAAATCCAGTTAATGGATTAACAAAAGTCATTTTATGTTAATACTAAAATTTCAAAATTCAAAAAGTATAGAGATTTAGAATGATCCAATTAGAGAATATAAAATAAATCTACAATTGTATGAATAGTACAAAACTAGTAATTGCGTGTAACCAAAAAGATTTAATTGCTACTATTTAGTGTAGGACTGAAATTTTAAATTTCAAAAAATAGAAGAGTTAAATTAGATCAAATAAAAATATATGAACTAAATCCACAATTTTCACGAAGTGGAAAGATTAATAAAAAAAATTAATCTTGTTTTTATTGATAGAATTTAAAATTATACATTAATAATCTATAAAAATATATGAATGATAAATGAACTTCCTTCCCTAGTATCTCTCCTTTTCTTGCACAATGTGTTTCATGCTTTTTGGGGGTTAAATTATATCCCTGTATTAAAGGTTGAAGAATAAATTAGTTTTATATTATAAATTTAATTTTGAAATAAACAAGGAAAAAGTTCAAGGCATAATGTACACTTTAAGTTTTTGAAGTATATCGCTTTCTTCACGTTGATTTTTAAAGGTTGTTTTAGCTCAATTCAATCCCTAATATTATAATATTTTCAGTTTAGTCATTTGGATGTTAAAAAATTAATAACTGTTATATTCAATCAATTATATGCTACCATGAGTCATACAATGGATCATAATGACACCATCATCCAAAAAAAAATTTATAGAATTTTTAAAAATAAAAAAATTATAAAATGACAAATTTATTAAAAATAAAAAAAATTAAAAAACTATAAAATTACAAAAAAAACAATATAAAAATTACTAAAATTTATTAGAAGTTTAAAAGAAATTAGAAATTTCAATATTTTAAAACTTTATAAATCACATTTACAAAAGCTTGAACATTGATATTGCCTCTTAGAAAAATACAGCTTACGACAATTTTTTTATAATTTAATCAATTAGAATTTATAATGGGTAGATATTTTTAGGTGATAAAATTGGATATATTTTTTCAAATTATTTAAATAATAAAAAAGAATGTTATTTTAATTAAATAATATTTTTAATTATTCCAAATACTTTTTACTATTTTAAGACAAATTATTTATCTGTAAATCAATATTTTAAGAATAATTGTCGAGTGTTTAACCATATTAAATAATTTTAATAAAAAATGAAAAGAGCACGTGCACGATGATGGTTGAAGGAAACTTGCTGAGCTAAGTCCAATAAACATGCTACAGTAACCTTGGTAAAGTATTAAAATTTAAATATTTTCAAAATACAATTTTTTTTTATAAAAATTGATTGTATTATGATATACAATTTTTATATCAATCTTTTATTATTTTAAATGTGATTAGTGAATGTATACTTTATTCCAAGATATAATAATTTTTACTATTGTATAAATTCTTTATAATTTTTTACAATCTTTTATGATTTCTAATATTTTTATAATTTTTTCAATTTTTTCATTTTTTTATAGTTTTAGTAATTTTTTTTACAATGTTTAAAAAATTCTAACATATTTTTAATTTTTAGACAATTATATATTTATAATTTATATATATTTTTAAAATATATAATCTTTTAATATTTTTTAAAGTTTTTAGGGTTTTTTTAGTGATGATGTCATTATGATGTTAGCATGTGCCATGTGGTAATTTATGATTAATTAAATATTCCACCCAGTTTTTTTTAACATTCAAGGATTGAATCGGAATTGTTTAATAACATTAGAGACTGAATTGAGAATATTTGATAACGTTAAGGATTGAAATGAGTCAGAAAAAATTTTAAAAATTAAAGTAAAAAAAGAAGAAGATATGATTTAGAGACTAAAGTGTAGATTTTAAGTCAATTTTAAACAATTATGACGAAAAGTAAACAAAAGAAAAAAGGAAGAGAATAAACAAAAGAAAGTTGGGTAGTGCTTAGAATTTGAAAGGACAAAAACAAAAGGAAAGTCTTTTAGTCATCATTTAACTTTTCTGCAACAGCTTAAAAAGTAATTTAATTTAATCCCATTTTATGGAAACTTCATTTCCTGTTTTTAAATATAAAGTGATTACTTTGCCAATGCATTACAAAGAATAGTAGATATTGCACAAACCTAATCCACTAAAAAGGATGTTAGACACAGTCAATTTATATCAATTTAGCCCACATCAGCTTAAGATCATAATAAAGGCAAATAACCAATTAAGTCCCAAAGCATAACTCATCAATTTCAATTAAACTAAGGAGGTATTTGGATAATTTATTAATATAAATTATCTTTTCATATTACGATCTGATTACGTAATTTTGTTTAGTATTAGTTAAATGTTAGATAATCAGTAATGTTAATATTTGTTTTTTTTTTGCGTGCAAAATTGTTGATGACAATATACAAAGATATTAATGATTACGATAAATAATTTATTAAACCGATTTACTCGAAAAATTCAAGTACATATAAACAAAATCGCTATACTAAAGGCACTAGATCTCAACATAAGTAACATAACACAAATATTTAAGGTTTATGTTATTTATTTGCGTGGCCTGTTGTAATCAACGTCGATAATAGTAGTATAAATGATTGCAAAACAATAAGAAAAAAAAATAAGAACATACAGATTTTAGGTGGAAAACTTTTATAGGGAAAAACCACAGGTAAGGGAGGAGAAATTCACTATGTTGAAAACACACAATACAATAGGAGTTTGACTATATCTATTTAAGGGTTAAACAACCATGTTATAATCAATGTTAAATAGAAAAAAGTATAGTTCTATATGGATTCAATTTTTATTTTGCTTCTCCATTTTATTTCTTTAACAAGTGACGTGATTCAAGTCACACAACTCTAACATGACCAATGTTGTTTATCTACAACAGATCTTAATAATCCATATAAGTGTTATTGATCTCTAATGACATTAAAAGAAATATCTAAATTGGTCTTCCTAGTTCCTCTTCCATGCAATTGAACATTGCAATTAAATAAAGAAATTCTAAGTTAGCTTGATAATATGTGATGGACAAACCCTCATTGAAATTCTAAGTAGCCTACTAGATGGAATCAAGCAAATTTATTTCTTCAATTCCTGCAACTTTCTATGTTAATAAATGGCTAAAAAAAAATTGCCATGGTAATAATATAAATTTTTTAACGAGATAACAAAACTTTGAGCATAATCAGAGACAACCACTGGGAAATCTTCATATGATTCCAACAAAACCATAATTTTCTCATTAATTTTTCTGTTCTAATAAGGTTACCTCAATAAATAAAAATACATAAATGCAAAAGGTGATGGAAGCAAACATTAAGAAAAGCAGTAGCAGCACTCTCTTAGAACCATATACAACTCTGATGGCATTTTCCTCTCTTTAAACCTCTAATATTACAGCAGAATCAAGTAGTTTGTTTAGTTCCAACATAATTCTCTTTGATCCCAGCACTTGAACACTTGAATGAGTAAAATGTTAGAATTTTAAATAATATATAATATAAAATTTAGAACCGTAAATCAGAATCTATCATGTCAAGTCATCAAGAATAAAACTAGATGTGGAAGCGTATCTGATTCCATGAATTTCTTAAAGTTTTACCAGATCTTGGGGATTTGATCTTTTAATTTAGCACACAATAAATTCAGAGAATATCTGCTATCTCTCTCTCTCTTAATGATGGGATATTAGAAACGATATTTTGTATATAATTTGGGGACTATAACCCTAATATTTATAACCTTAGCATATTAGTTCTAATCAAATTTTAATTAGCCCATCATTAATTAGAATTCAATTACTAGAGTATCTACACATATTTAACACATACTTTATTTAGTAATTAAACCCCAAAAAAATTCTTAACCAAATTAGATCACTTTTAATTTGAGCTAACCTATCATGATAGTAAATAATAACATGTAATTACCCTTATTATATATATCTGATGACATTTTCCTCTCTTTAAACCTCTAATATTACAGCAGAATCAAGTAGTTTGTTTAGTTCCAACATATTATGCTTCAGTTCTTTGATCCCAGCACTTGAATGAGTAAAATAATTCTCATCCCATGATCTGCAAATGGTTGTTGTTATTGTCGAAACTTTTTTAGAAATCGACTTTTATTTAAAAACGAAAATGGAGTCGCCACCAATCCTTTTTATTAGGTGTGGTCGGATCACCTCGTAATTTGATCATTTCGATAAAAGTTTAGACTTAGTAAAACAATGATTTTTGGTCTACAAAATCCAAGAAATGGGTTCGGGAGTTGATTACGCACGAGTAAGGATTAACACCCTCGTAATGTCCAAAATTAGTATTTAGTTGATGTCTTAGACTCGAGAATTGAAAATTAGAAGAGAATTTAAAACACAATCCCTTTTTGCGTAATGTTATTTTTAATTAAAATCACTTAAATAAATTAAAACATATGTGAAAGGCCTTCTTATCTCGAAGTAACTAAAACGAAAAGGTCATGTCCCATAAGTTAGGACACAACATTTCGAATCCTCGAAAATAAGATCGATCATTATTTAATTACTATTTAAATCTCATGTGTTCTTAGTTTTAAAAGGATGTTCGATTATCCAGGTTTAAAGAGAAAGTCGAACCCCGTAAGTTAGGGCACAACTTCTCGAATCTCCAAAAACAGAACATTGCGCTAGTTTCTTTTTTTTTTAAATCTTTTTACGTATCGGGTAAAACTAATATAACATCTAATGCAATGTACATTTAATTTATTTGGGCATAGTATAAAAATGGATAAATAAATTTAAACATGGTTCGTGGCACGGTTGTAGTAAAGTAAAATAAAATGGAAGTGTGTAAAAAATGACGATGATATTAGAAAAGAATAAAAAGTCATGTTAGTAAATGATAATGATATAACTAGGGGCGTAGCCAGGGGGGTTGGCATGGGCCCTGGCCCCCCTAAAATATAAAATTGTATTTTAGGCCCTTCAAATTTTTTAAAAATTTTAACTTAGTAAATGTAAAATCGCACTTTGGCCCCCCCAAAATTATAAAAATTCAATTTAATCCTTTACAAATTATAAAAATATAAATTATAAAAAATTAAAATTTCATCCGGCCCTCCCTAAAAAAAATTTCTGGCTTCGCCCATGGATATAACTATAATAATAATAGAGCACCAATTCATAGTAGCAGTGGCAATAATTATGTCATAGTTACTACTCTAATACCAATTGAATAATAAAAGAAAGATAAATAATAATAATAATAATAATAATAATGGCAAAAAAATGCACAAATAAAAAGAAATATAAATAATAAATTTTAAATATAAAAAAGGTAAATAAATAATAAAAATATCTAATAAAATAAAATGGAGAAATATCTAATAAACATACAAATTGATATCTCATTAAAAAACAACAAAGCTTTTTTTTTTTTTTTTAAAGATAATTACAGTACCCATATTTAGTTACCAACCCGAATTAATTTTAGAGGATAACAATATAGAAAAAGAATATTTTTTTTAATTTATAAAATATTGAAATGAAGCTATTATAAGAAATTCTAAGACTTGGTATCTATGTACAAAGATAAATTGCAACCTCAAAATTATTCTTAAATGCAAAAAATTAAGAAAGTAAAATATAATTAATTAGAAATAAATGTATCGTAATAATTTAATTAAGTAATTAACATTTCTAAAATACATTTTGTAATGGGGTTTATTAGGTAAATGAGTTATTCGGTATACTAAAGAGAAATAAAAAAGAAAAGAAAATAATTTAAATTTTAAATACCTAAAATGACCATATTTACTCATATTAAGAGCTTTATATATATATTATATATTATACAAATACTTAACAACAAAAGAAAAATTATTTGTAACCACTACAATAGTTCTATTAATTATTAATTCTTAATGGTTGTTAATTTAGTTATCTCAATTGATATGAACATTGTTATTAATAAATGAGGATGTGGATTCGAATATGCTGAAACACATTACGAGTTTAGAAAGGACTATAAATAATTTTAAGTATTATATAAAAAATATATATATAATCGGAATCTAAGATATATTTTATAAATACCTCACTTGCTGCCATGTCTAAAAATTATATATTTAAAGTAGAAGGGCCATAAGCTGGAATTGGGGTTACTTTGGGGATATGAAATTTTAGCCCAATCAAGCCCAACTTGAATAATGGGGCTAATTGGGTCATTTGTGTCTCTGAAAATGTTTCAACTTTCCAGTGGTGAATATGCTAAATGTTTGGGTCTCAAAACTAAGTTCCCAACTACAATTTATGGAAAAACAATACCATTTACTTCCTAGTCTCGTATTTGTCAACAAATTGGGTTTTAGGGTAATCTATGATTTTGATGCTAATTACAATTGCATACACATTCAACCTTTCTTTTACTGGCGTAAGCATTATTGTCAGTACAGGAGGATATGAGTTTAAATATGCTAAAATGTATTATATTTTTATTTAAAAATTGAAGAGTGACTATAGATAATTTTATATTGTATAAAAAAATAAGAAATATTATAAGAATCTATAATGAATTAATGCTAAAAAAGAATTACGACATCAAGAATCCTAAACTGATATTTGTTTAGTTTCTTTAGTTATCAAATTAAAGTTGTTCATATAATTGATTATGTCAAAATAAATCCAAGTTTAATTTAAAATTTCGTATATTTTATAAAGAAACTGCAATAAAATACGGTCCAAAAAGATATTTCTCATCTCGTTGCGAAATTTTACAATTTATAATCAAATAATTTAAAGGGTTTATTTTTTATCTAAGGGGAATTTTTTTTGAAAATCTTACAACATGCGGATAAAAATGTGTTTTTTTATTTAATTTCGATTTTGATTTTTTTTCTTATTGCATTCTTAGATTAATTAGACAGAAATAATTAACATTGTTATTAGTTTTTGTTGTTTATTTAATTTCAAAATTGATAGAAACTCTTTTTCTCATTTTAAAAGGGATTAATTTTTTCAATTTCAAAATTGACAAGGATTTGAGGGATATTTAGACCTAATAAATTTCATGTCATAAAAAAAAAGAAAAATGAGTATTCATTTATTTATATATATTTTTTATTTTTAATGTTTTTACATTTTTATTTTTGAATTTTTAAGAAGTAAAACTAAATTGATAAAATGTGTAAAGTTGAAGGCTAATTTTTTTAGAATTAAGATTAAATTAACAAAATATGTAAATATTATATAGCTAAATTTTTTATTATGCCGATAGAAAAAAGGATTACCGTTAGCGATTTAACAAGAGTGACGAAAATATTAAATTTCAATAATGTTAATGATTAAAATAAAAAAATTGTAAACCTGAGTGATCAAAACAGGAATATGTCGCTTATGATTAAGTAATTAATTTTATAATTTACTTAAATTTTTATTTAATACTTAAATATTACAATTATCCAATTAGATAATCAAAACTCTAAGAGTCAAAATCTAATTACATTATCTAACTCTATATCCAACATTTAATGAAAGTAGTATATGAAAATTATGTTTTGAAATTTCTAACATTATCTATGTTGACACCTCTTTTTTGATGAAAACGGGGTCGACTTGGATTTTGAAAAAAAAGAATGAAAACGGGAGTCGCCACCAATCCTTTTTTGACGAGGTGTGATCGGGTCACCTCAAAAAGTGGTTGTTTTTAATAAATGATTTAATTTTATTAAAACAACGATTTTGGTCTAAGAAATTCAGAAAAATGAGTTCGGGAGTCGGTTACGCACGAGGAAGGATTAGCACCCTCGATACGCCCAAAATTGGTACCTAGTTGATTAATTAGTGTCTTAGTGTCGAAAATTGAAAATTTGAAGAGTTTTAAAAATACGATCCTTAAAAGAAACTCTGATAACGTGAATTGAAATATAAGATTCTCTTGTTCCGAAGGAATATCATATCCAGCACGTTAGGACACGATACTCTAAACCATCGAAACCAAGATCGCCTTATAGTTTAATGATACCATACTTTGAAGCTTTAAGAGGATATTTGGCTATTTAGTCGAATGAGAAGTCGAAACCCAGCACGTTAGGGCACGATTCCTCGAATTTCCGAATATCAAACATTGCCTCACTTTAGAAAATACGTGTAAAATTTCGAAGAGATATTCGATTATTTTGGACAAATGAAAAAGCGCAACCCAGCACGATAGGGCTCGATTCTCGAATTGTCAAACACCGAGTATTGCCTCCGTTTTAAAGGATTTTTAGATGACACGGGTGAAATTCTAAAAGGACCTTCGATTACTTTGAGCAAACGAGAAATTGCAACCCAACACGTTAGAGCACGAATCCACGAATTACCAAGTATCGAATATCGCCTTCGTTTTGAAGAATTCTTAATAGTTGTGAAACTAGCTTAAAACGCATTAATTCAATTTGAAATAAGACGAAATTAATCATAAAATTTGGGTTTTATAAAACCACATTTTAAAAGTCAAGTAAAAAAAAAGATGAATGGGGTAATATGTGTACGCATAAAAATACGACAATGGAAAAATGAAGATAATACAATTTATTTAATCAACTAACAAGAACTTAAAACTAAGAGCATGGAATATAATTAACATGGCAATATAAAAAATGAACAAATAAATAATGCAACGATAACATGCATGGCATAATGTATCATGACTACTACTAGATACCCAAAACAAAATGCAAATCGAAGAAATAATATGGTATAAAACTATTTTTAGATAACGACAAATAAATGAACACATGAAGTGTAGGTTGACAAATTTGTACATAAAAAAAAACTAGTGCTAGATATATAGTTTTTTGAAATAGATATTATAGAATGAAGGTTTGAATTGAATTGCATGTAAAATATTTTAAACACAAATACATTTAAAAGTTGACAAACTACATGATGATTTAAATAATATATATAATATAAAAGAATAATAATGAAGATATATGACAAGACATAATACACAAAATAGATTTATGAAACATATGTATATGCAAGTTTATTTAAAAAACATGAGATTAATAATAAGATATATAAATTTTTTAAAGTAGTCTAAAAATTATACATATCCTTACATCAAGACGTTTAAAATAATAGACTACACAAACACCTAAGCAATATATAGATCTATTGAAAAATAATAACTTTATAATTACAAAAAAGTTCCCAAAATTATTTCATATATATATTGAAAATACTTGATAAATCACAAAGCAAAAAGTGTTTTAAAATAGAAAAATCCATTGAAGTAATAAATCTATATATATAAAAATAGTATTTAAATGTGAGATTTAAAATCAAAACAATATGTAGTAAAATATGTTCTAAAAATGACTTATGTACATAAAAATATATTAAGATAAATTTAAAAGAATTCATAAAATAAATTAGCATGGGACTAAATATATATATAAATACATAATAGTAAAATCGAAGAGCATATAAAAAAAACATAAATAAATGAACTTTTCAGTATAAAAAGTTAAGGAATAAAGAAATAAGTAGATGAACAAGATAATAAATAAAACAATTTAGTTCGAAATTAGAAACAATAAAATAAATAAAACAAATAAGACAAAAAAATAACAAAAAAGAAAACGTGACAAGGATATTAATAGTAATAATACAATGAGCATTTGTAATAAGCCATGAATGTAAAATAAAGGCAAAAGAATAGTACAAAATAATAGTGAAATAAAAATAAAAAAAACAAAAATGAAAACTAAAAGGATTCGATTTAACATAAAAAAAATGAAGTCTAAGGCGTAAAATACAGATAAATCAGTAAACATGAAAATAAAACAAAATATAAGGGGTTGAATTTAAAAAGAGCAAGTAAATAAAATACTAAAGAAAATAAAAATAAATGCATAATATTGAAAATAATAAAAAATGAAAAATAAACAAGATTCAACGGTCAAGGAACCAAAAATAAAAAGAAATGAACTTTAAGGGATAAATTAAAAAGCTAGAATTTGAGCTAAAATGAGACACATGTAAGAGAAGAGGGACTCATATTACAAATAACCCTCTTTTTTAAGTAGTCCCATTTTGGGGCTATTAGTATTAGCCTGAAACGGTGCCATTTAATCTTCCCCAAATCAGCAAAAGCAAATCCTAAGTATCCTAAGTAAATCCCCTAGCCGCTTCAAAAAAAGAGAAAGAAAACCAAGCTTTTCTCTTCAATATTCGGCCGATCTTCAAGCCCTCCATCGACGATCCTCTTGCCTTTCCTTTCGACCCAACAATGGTCAATCAAGGCTTCATTGGACCACCAGTTCGTGACTTTCACTCGCAAACTCTAAATCGCTACCAAGTTTCGATTATGACGAAACAAGCAGAGATTCAAAGGTTTCCAAACACGGGTTAGTTCCTTCCTTTTTTATTTTACACTAAATAAAAAAAAACATGAAGAAAGAAAATGAAAATCAAGTCGGAATAAAGACTAAAAGTCACCTCTTCTGATTTTTTTTGGTTTTTTTGTATTGAATTTTTGTAGTGTGTTTTTTTTAAAAAAAACGAAATATCACCTTCTCTAATTCAAAATCTATCTTTCTATTACTATGGTGTCCCCCCCTTTACAATGACCATAGGGCTTTTATATAGCCCAAAATCCAAAGAAAAGAAAAAAAATATAAAGAATTTCATTTTTTGGTGTTTTTCTTTTCTGTCCTTTTTTGTCTTCTTTTGCAGTCATAGAGTGGTGGAGGCAAGTGGGTGTGCTGGTGGCAGACAACTGGTAGTGGCGGGCCAAGGTGGGGCGGCGGCTAGGGTTCTTCTCCTCTCTTTTTTGCTGAAAATTGTTTAGGTTTGGGCTGGGCTTAGGGTTTTAGTCTGTTGGGCTAAATTGGGTTTGGTTAGGGTTGGTTTAAGTTGGGCCAAAATTGGGCCTTTACAATCTAAAACTTGATGAAGACTTTATTTTAACCATCTTTTCTTTATCTTTTATCATCATCATCATCATTTAATCTTCTTCCTCTCCCCCCTCCTTTTTGTTTTCTTCCTGAAATGAATGAGATTCAACATATCAAATACTGAGTTATAAACTTACAATAAATACCACTCATCAAAATTATTGGACCGGTACTCATAAATTTTTCAAGTTTGATTGAAAAAATTTAGGTTCAATTCGATAATTATTAAATCGTAAATCTAAGTAACTCGAACTATTGGTTAAGTTAAATTCAAGTTTAATACTACTTAACTTAAATAGCTTTATATATTTTAAATATTTTTATTATTAAATTATATTATTTTTCTTAATATATATTATTGAATTTAAGTATAAACGAAGTTAAACTAAGATACTTGAATTTTCAAAGCATTACATCCCTAGAGGAGACCTTTGTCTTTGATCATTTCAATTGAATAGGGTGGTGATTAAGTTGAAAGGCTGAAGTAACTTGGTTTTTAGATGATGTGATGATGAGCAGAACTGAAACACCTGTCAAGATTTCCGCAATGGAAGGAAGACAAGGCAGGCAATGACGTACCCCCATGAACCTTTTTAATTCAGCTACTTGTACTACTTAAATCCCATGCAAGAAGACTACAAATTCATATCATATGAAAGCTAATTCGGAGGACCTTCCACTAAATTATTTTTTTTAATGTGTCACAACCTGATTTCTCCATGTTTCATTTTAGTCTTCTTGCTTTATACTCGGTGCCTCATTCTCATTTGTTACTACTACTTTACCTGCGACATTTGTCTTAATCTTAGATTAAGACTTGTTTAATATAATACAATTTAATTATTCATTCCATTCTATCACTGATTTGAGTGCACCACAGGAGTCTAAATTGAAAAAAATGGCATATGTAATTAGGTTATATTTAAAAATATAAAAAAAAGAATCGGACACTAATTTGATAAAAAATTATGAAAATATTTTTTTAATTAAAATAAGGGTATTTTAGTCTTTTATTTTAATAAAAACCAATAAAAGTTGTATAAAATAAGATTTGAACCCACGCCAATTAAATTAATAAAACTTTAAATTTGTTGCTTAACAAAAGTTTCATTCTAATATGTGTTATACATTTATATTTTAATATACATAATTTATTATCTCCATCGTTTGTATGTATTAATAATGTTATTAATAGAGTTAGTGTCATAAGTTAATTCGACACTAACCATCGGTTGATGACAAAACTATGATAAACAATTGTACTGCATTTAGTATTATTAATCAAATATATTTATATGTTTAAATACTATTTTACTCATAAATTAATCTTATTTTATTTTAATATCGTACATATTTCATGTGTTATTATAATTAATTTATTTCAAACCATACATTTCATTATTTATTCTATGTCATTTTTAAACACACATCTGTATTCTAAATTCACGGACGCGTGTGATAAGATTTCTAATAGTAGCTTATTCTTATTGGTGATACGTGAGTTGTAAAAAAATATAAATATAAATATGGATTGAACTTGGGAAATTGTTTTCAAGGTTCTTCATTTTCATTTTATAGTTTATGTCCAAACTTTGTGGTTACCTTTTCTAACAATGTTGTTTTTAATGTTTGAATTTACATTCTCTCAAGAATGCAATGCTTCTTGGCACTACATCAAAAATGGATAATTCAATACATTTTAAGCAAATTTTTGAGTTAAATTTTGATAGAGAAAGAAAAGAGTCCAATGTGCTATAGGAAAGAAATGGTACTAAACTCAATTAAAAATTGCAAGAGTGTCACCGGTTCTGCTTGTGGAGTAGCTATCATTATGCTATGCATATAAAACCAACTTTCAAAACTGCTCTCCATGAATTGGATTTGCAGCGGAAAAGAATGTTTGAATTAACACTAATTTCCATGAATGCCGCTGCAACAGTCCTTTTCTTTCTCGTCTCAAGACAGTGATTGGTTTAAAAACAAAACAATGGCTGTAGCTTGCCTTCCACAAACATGCCATCCATCCATCACTTTTGTCTTTTTTGTTTTCGTTTTCTTTTCCCAAACCAAGAAAGCAACAGAAAAAAGGCAAAAAGTTAAAAGAATTAATTTCTCATCAAAAACTCCATTGCCACCATATACTTGCTTATTATGTGTACGCAATATCCAAACCCATATTATGCATTATTGTACCAATCACAGAATACGTATTTACAGATTCTCATCCTCCACCAAAACAGAACACACACAAGAAAAAAAAAAAAGGGTAAACACAGAAAATTTTCCCTATTTTCTACAATGTGTTAGGCTCGGCTGTGTCTTGTTGTACTTGTTTTTCATGTTCTTCTGCCTCATTGAAACTGTCACCTTGCCATGTCCAAACAATGTCTTTCAATGCAGGCCTAACATCTTCCTCGCAAAACTTAGCATACTCCAAGGTATCCCCTGCTGACTTGGAGAATTCGACCACCGCTACCTCCGGTGCCACCTCGAACACCTCAGCGGTCACAAACAACCGCCCTTTCCTCCCTTCCGATGACCCTTGTAATCTCATCTTGAAGTCTTTGGCTTTCCCCACCCTGAAGTTCAACCCCTTCGCAACAGCTTCGACTTTAGACATTATAGCACTGGCTGAACATCTTGACGTAAACATCGTCCCCGATTTTCTCTTGTCCTCGAACAAGCCCGACAGATCGAACCCCGACGACATAGAGGAAATGAACTCGAACGCGTTGAAGAATTTGGGAGACGATAGTTTAGCACTCTTAGAGGGTGCGGATTCATCATCGTCTATCGGTTCTTGGATCGAAAACGCAAGGGGACGTGTGAATTCTTTTCTGAACCAAGGATCACGCATTATAGCTGGGATTGTGATCCTTTTTTCAGGATCTGCCACAAGTAGTTTCGAGATCAAACGCTTCGATTCTGTTGAAAACCAGGTGGGGAACTCGAATTCGGCTTTGAAAACTTTCCTATACATCTTCATCATATTCTCATCTTGAAAAGGCAAGAAACCTGCGAGAAGAACATATAAAACAACCCCACAAGACCAAATATCAGCTCTGGATCCATCGTACCCTTTTTTCCTCAAAACCTCGGGAGCAACGTAAGCCGGTGTCCCACACTGAGTGTGAAGGAGACCATCGTTGAGAAGCTGCTCAGGCAAAGCCGACAACCCAAAATCAGAGATCTTCAGATCTTCTTTTTCGTCCAACAGGAGATTCTCAGGCTTCAAATCACGGTGGGAAACACCTCTGCTGTGGCAGAAATCAACGGCGCTGATCAGCTGTTGAAAGTACTTACGAGCGACGTGTTCTTTGAGCTTGCCTTTGTAAACTTTGGCAAAGAGCTCACCCCCACGGACATGTTCCATGACAAAGAAGATCTTTTTCTTGGTCGCCATTACTTCTTTGAGCTCCACTATGTTGGGATGTCGAACAAGGCGCATCACTGAGATTTCTCTCTTGATTTGCTCCATCATCCCTTTCTTCTTCACCTGATCTTTGCTGATGACTTTCACCGCCACGCTTTCACCGGTGGCTAATTCTTTCCCGTAGTAGACTTTGGCGAAAGTCCCTTTCCCTAACAGCCTCCCCATCTCATATTTCCCAAACAAAACATGCCTCTCCTCCATCGCTGTTTTCCTTTCCCCTATATACTACTTTCTGGTAACGTTGTTGTGTTGGTGGCTTAATGGAATCTAATGGAATCTAGGGTGCTAGTGTAGGTTTTGAAAGAAGGGTAATTTAAGGGAATCCAAGAAAGAACAGAGTATATGGTGATTTGGAAGGACTCCATTAGAGGAGTTGAACTCAGTATAACAAGATATTGGAAGGGGCACCTGGTATTGAATTTTAGGAAGTTGGGACTGCTCAGAGCGGCACACAGAATGAAGACTATAGACCAAAATATTTTTGTGAGATTACATAGGGAGTGGCGTTAATGTTGCGGAGAGGTTACAACAAACCTTTCATTGGTCTAATCAATTTTCTCTTCTTTTTTATTAATCAAGTAAATTCATATACTTTTTTGGGAGGAGGATAGCATGCTCTGTTTTTGTATGGTGGCTAGCTTTTGGTGTTAAAAGGATGAGGAACTGGGGTCACTTCTTTTGATCCTCTGCCAACACTCAACTAGTATTCTTAGCCCACCATGTCCCCATCCCAGCTTTTGTAAGATATGGGAAATCGAATTTTATATTTTAAAAAATTAACATAATATAAATAACAAATAAGATTTTGATTCAATGGTTTAATATAAATATTAAAAATTAGGGTAAATTGTTTAGTTGGTCATCCAACTTTCATTTTAGTTATTCAAGTGTTAAATCTCTAGCGGCAGTTAATTGTACATGCCACATCATGTTTACACATTCATTTTAGCCACCCAACTTTTAGGTCGCACTCGTTTTGATCACTAAAAAAAATATTTTTTAAAATACTGATTGGGGTAAAAAATCAAGGGTTAAAATGAAAAGAATTTAAAATTTTCGACAATGAGATAAACGAGTAGAATTTGATCATTTTTATGTATTATTTTAGTTTCTACTGCTTTCTCACTTTAATTCTCGGTTTTTTTTTTACTTCAATCAATACTTAAAAGATATATTTTTTAGGTGACCAAAATGAAAATGACCTAAAAGTTTGGTGACCAAAATGAAAGTACAAACATAATGTGACGTACAGTTAACTATCATTAGAGATTTAACGCTTGTTGACTAAAATAAAAACTCTCTAAAAATTAGGTGATCGAATTGCAAAAATTTCAATTTAGATGACCAAAATAAAAATATCCTAAAATTTGAGTCATCAACAAAAAAAATTTCCCTAAAAACTATAAACGGATAGGTTCAAATTCTATGATGTGGTAATATTTTTCTCTTCCTCTATGTAAAAAATATAAAATAATAAAAATACCTTTTAAAATAATACAATTTATTTTATAAACTCAATTAAATTAGTGCCCAAGTAATTTATAACATTAATTTAATAAATAGATAAAAACAATAATAAAAGAAGTATGTAACTTGAAATGTGTCCGACCCTTCTAAACATTGAAAGTTGCATATATATATATATATATATATATATATATATATGTCATTTTTATTTATTTCAAGTTACGTTTTAATCACTTATATTTAAAATATTATATTTTAATCATTTACATTAATGTGTTGTAATATTTTAATTATTGAGTCATTAATTATCGTTAATAGTGTAACGATAAGTTGACGTGACACGTTAAATAATTATTTTAAAGAAAAAATTTAAATTAAATTATACAATTGGTCCCCATATTTTTTCGCTTTGAGCAATTTAATTTTTAACTTTTATTTTCTTTTAACTTTTATTTTCTTTTTTTTTCATTCTCTTCTTCTTCTCATTTTGTTTTCTACCTTTCTTCGTATCTTTTAACATAATTTTTCTATGTTTTTTATTTGTTAAAATTAATCTCTATATTTTTATTTTTTTAAACAATTTAAAATTTTTTCTTTTTATTTCTTTATTTTTCTTTTCTTCTTTCCCTTTAGTCTTAACAAATATTATTATTATTATGGATTAGTATTTAGTTTTTTTATTTTATTTATTTTAGTTCTAAAATAAGTGTGCTAGTGAATCCAATTGTAAGCGAGTATATGTAAGAGTGTTGAAGTTATTCTTTTTAAATTATTATTATTATGGATGAGTATTTAGTAGATGGATAATGTATTATTTTTATTATTTTATAAGTAATTTAAAAAAAATTAATATATATATTTAATTATTTTATTAAACCTTTATAAGATACTTGTTAATCTCTTAATTTTATTTGTAGAATTTAAAATTTCCACAAATAATATGTCAATATTATTATTATTTGATTCGTATGTCATGCTGGATAGTTTATATTTCAATTTGCAACAAATTTAAATGGGCTGTTGGTGTAAGGATTCTTTTCCCAACTTGTTATTAATTAATAATTTTAATTATGTTTCATTATGTGGACCCTTCGAAAGTTTTAAATAAGAATCCCACATCTTAATTATTTTGGGAGTTGGGTTCGATTAACTCATATTAAATTATTATTATTATTATTATTATAAGCTTAAAATAGGTCAAAATATCATGGTAAATTTGAAAAATATGATAATTGGATTTTTGTATGTTATATAAAACAGTTAAATATTTAATTTTGGTGTTTTTTGTATGTGGTTTAATAACAATTTTAACTCTCCATTCTTGTATATTTATTTAATTTGGTCTAAACTCTTTTATTTGTATAATATATGGTAACTATTCTTTTAATTATAAGCATTTTTGCATAACATTGACCTTTTCCATTGTTTCTTGCTTTCTATTGTTCTTTTGAGTAATGAAAGGAAATGAAACTTGCATTATAATTAACTTAATAATTTTTTACAATTTTAAATTTGTTGTGAAACAAAAAATAAAGAGAGAATAAAAAATAAAAAGGAATAGGAGAGAAAATAAAAATAAATAACTCAATAATGACAACACTAAAACAAATTATTTATTACTAATTAATATAAAATTAAAGCAAAAATAAATAATAAAGGTCTAGAATATATATGGATTAGGAGTACTTATCAATTGACTTGGCAATTCTGAACATTGATAAGACGTCTTGGACGTGCAACATCCTTTTTTCTGATATTAAACATGTTGAGTTGCTGGTGAGATCACCATATATGAAAAATGTGGATTATGCATCAAATTTTGTAGGTAAAGAAATATTGATTCAACACAAGCAATCTAATAAAGTAATTTCATTGAGGAAAGTGAATCTCAATCATTATTCTAGTGTTGTACAATGTGATTTGCTACAAATGTTGGATGTAGGTTACACAAGACCATCAAATTGTGGGTTTGTTAAGGTGTTACAAAGATTTTTTCAGAGTTATGAAATAGATCTACAAAAGTATCTACAAATTGAATTTGTTATCATTACTCAACGTTCATCAAGTTTTTATTTTAAGTGTGCCTAAGACTTAAATCAAATCAAGTTACAACAAATGGCAATAGGAGTGACAACCTATAAATGAAATGTACAATGTGTGGTATGGCATATTGAATTCAACAACGACAAAATTATAGGCCAAGTCAATTTACCCAAAAGAAAGGACTATCCGATAATGAGGTTAATTGGGAATTAGCTGAAGCATTGTGGCATTTCCAAGACGAGATTGACCAATTTCATTTCGAGGAGGTGAGGAGGGTATTGATACATTAGGTTGGGAGACTATCATGGCACATGCACAATGACTCGTGACCAAGGCATACATTATAGGTCAAGAAGTTCTTTTTGAGTAAATTCGGCTTACTTAACCCACCAGAGACAAATTCTTGAAGCCCATCTACTTGAAATCTCGTGGTTTAATAAATAATCCTGTAACTTGTAATTTACCAAATTAATTTGAATTATAAGGATAAAGATAATGGAGATTCTAAAATTCCTTAGAACTTTATTTTGTAGATAGGTTTGAGTATGAGTCGTTAATGTAATTCAATCTATATCGTTGATGTAAGGGGAGACACAACTATAAATAGAGGCCTCCTCAACTTTATTTGTATCATTCATCATTCAACAATAAAACACAACAAACAATTATGCATGCTTTTTTAAGTGTTCCAACTTTTCTTGCTTGTATCACCTTAGTAGCTTTTAACTTCGATGTCTTAAAAAGAATTCTTTGGGATTTACAACTTGAGTGTTCACTCACAGACAATTTGGAAGCCAATTATCCGACTAATTTACCTATAAAGGCCCATTTCCAAGTATATTTATAGAAATGGGCCAATTTCTATATTATTTACCAAAAAGGGCTGATTTTGGCAAAATGCATCCACGTAGGAGCGTTTTAGGGTGAAATTTCAGCAAAACGCGCCCTTGGTGAGCGATTTTGCCACGTCAGCACAAAACGCTCTGACGTGAACTCGCTTTGCTGATGTGGCAAAATCACTCACCTAGGGGCACGTTTTGCTCTGTGTTTTTTTCTAGGTTAGGGATTTTTACATGTTTAGTCCCTAGGGTTTTTTGGTTTAGGGTTTTTAGGGTTAGTGTTTTGTTAAAATAATTTAGGCTTAGGTTTGTAGGTTTTAGTGTTTTGTTAAAATAATTTAGGGTTCTGGATTTTAGGAATTTTAAAAAATAAATAAGTATTTAGTGTTCTTTTTAAAAAATTAATTAAATTAGGGTTTAAGGGTTTTAAATAAATTAATTAAATTAGGGCTTAGTGTTTTTTAAAAAAAATAATTAAATTAGGTTTTAGTTTTTAAAAAAAATAATATTGTGTTTAGGTTTAGGGTTTAGGAAAAATTATATTGACAATAAGGATTTTATTTTTTCTACAGTAATTCTTGAAAAAATAATTTTAAGAATACGGTTCTGAACAAATAGTGTGAAAAACGCTTCAAGCAGGATGCATTGTCAGCAAAATTACTGAAAAAAGCTCCCACGTGGACGCTATTTTTCTACAGTAATTCCTGAAAAAAATAATTTTGAGAAGACGTTTCTGAACAAATAGTGTCGAAAGCGCTTTAAGCAGAATGCACTATCAGCAAAATTACTGAAAAAATCTCCTACGTGGACGCTCTTTTTCTCTAGTAGTTCCTGAAAAAATAATATTAAGAAGACGGTTCTGAACAAATATTGTCAAAAACGCTTCAAGCAGGATGCACTGTCAGCAAAATTGATGAAAAAAGCTCACACATCAATGCTCTTTTTCTACGGTAGTTCATGTTTGGCCTTAGGCTATAAATGAGTCAAATTTCATTCTCAGGTTGCATAAGTTACAATAAGAAAAATTAAAAAAGCTAAGCAGAATAGAAATTGAAGATGATTGAACGTATTAGTGTTATTATTTACCATGATGGTGAAGTCCGTGACATCGAGAACGGCGTTGTTTTTTATCAGAAAACACAACACCATTGGTTTTTAACCGGGCTATAGATTTGACAGAATTTCATAAAAGAACTAGACACAAAATCTTCGGAATGACGCTAATGAGGATTTCTTCTATTAAGTATCGATTTTGTGCTTCGATTGATCCCATGACATATGACTCATTTGATATCAAATGTGGGCGTAGCTTTGAAGTGATGGTGCAGACTCATCTAGCTAGTGGATCACCCTATCTTGAGTTATATGTACAATTTTCATCACCAAATAATACATTTGCGACTTCAACATCTACTACTATTCGAGAGGAATACATGACCCCTACCCGACACTCCCTTAGTGGGGAGGCAGAACACAAAAGCGCTCGTGTTTGGTGGCAGTATGGAATACACAACTCCTGCACGACACTCAGTTAGTGGATTGGACATGCACATCGATGGGTTGATATTCGATAGAATCAATTACGGTGTTAACTTCAACGTGGTTAAATCCAAATCCGAAAAGTTCGAGGCCAAGTGTGCAGTGCAAGACGATACATGTTCATGAAAAATCATAGCTTCTTTTAGGAAAAAGACATACTTGTGAGAGATAAAAAAAGTACAAAAGTCCATATACATGTGTTGTCGGTATAGTATCACTGGGTGTTTAGGGCTTTTGAATAATAATGTTATTACTTAATGTTGCATTATTTAACGTACTTTGTTGACAGGTGTTTAACAAGATCATCCCAATATGGATTCATGTATGATAGCTAGTTTAACACTACTAATGTTGAAGGCAGATCCCAGGACTTATGTGTCGATTTTAATTGCCAATATTCGTAGCCAATTGAGGTACATGCCCTCTTACCGCAAGGCTTGGATAGCTAAGCAGAAGGCGTTGGAAAATATGCATAATAGGTGGGACGCTTCATATAATAAGGTGTGGCAGTAGTGTCAGGTGCTGGAGAGGTACATTCCAGGTTGCATAATAGACCTTGAAATGGTTCTTGTATACTACAACGACCGATTGCTCCATCGATGCCAAGTGTTCGAGCGTCTGTTCTGGAACTTTAAATAATGCCGAGACGCATTTGTATATTGCAAGCCATTGTTACAAATTGACGGTACCTTTATGTATGCTAGATATACCCATCGGCTATTGCTAGCTGTGGCACAGAATGGCGATGGGAAAATCCTTTCAATTGCGACTGCAATAACACAGGGGGAATCAAGAGATGATTGTGATTTCTTTCTTTCTAGGTTAAGGAGGCATGTATGCCCCCAACCTGATATTTGTGTTATATCGAATCGGGCCACTGGAATACTAGCCGCAATTGAGCGATAGGAAAGCCTACGGGATCTCACACACCATCGGTACTGTCTAAGGCACATTGCGTCCAACTATTACGGGCAATATCAGTCTACCACTGAATAACGACAAGTAATCAACATGGTATTTAATCTCTATTAATATGATTTCGTTTGTAATATTCAATTTATTCTGAATGGAATAATGGTATGTAATTTTCGCTATCAACTTATATTGGCAGGGTACGAGATCCATAAGAACTATTTTAATGAGATGTTGGGGACTTTGCATTCAGTTAACAGTCAAAGTGCAGACTACTTCTATAACATACCTTTCAAACAGTGGACACAAGCATACGACGGCGGCCTACAATATAGCCATATGACCACAAACCTGGCTGAATGCATAAATTCTGTTCTAAAAGGAATGCGTCATTTGCTGATAACCTCAGTTTCACAAGAGACATACTTTCGTTTGGCGGCACTATTTCCAAAGCGAGTAGTGAGTTATAAAGGCAAAATACAGGAAGGCCATGTATGGTTCCAGAAGGTATTGCAAAAAATTAACAAGGCAAAGGTACAGACCAACGCTATGCACACAATGTGTCATAATCGCAACAACCTATGGTTTCGTGTGATGGAGTTTGTCAGAATAAACCAATGTATTATTGGCGAGCAATATCATGTACACCTGAGAAATAGGACTTGCGACTGTGGGATGTTTGACGCACTTCCTTACCCATGCGCTCATGCAATTGCAACTTGTCAGAATTTCCGTTTGGATCCAATGAGATATGTCGGTGAAGTGTACAAAATAGAATACATATACAATGTGTGGAGACGTATTCCCACTGGTCCCAGATTAATGTAAGTGACCGTCTGTATCGCTTGTTTCATTTAAGTTGTTATCGGATAGAGAATTGCGTCGCAAACCAAAAGGTCGACCTTACTCGAGTAGAATTCGTAATAATATGGATATCCGGGAAAGAACAAACCAACAAAGTTGTGCGGATGGTGTAGGAACCTAGGTTATACAATTCGATCATATCCAAACCGAAATAGTTGATAATTGTTTAAATGAAACTATGTTGCATTATTTCTATTGCCTTGTTTAAAAGAACTTCTATCTCATTAAAAATATAAAAAATAATTTACTATTAAAATATTAAAAATAACTTTTATTTTATTAAATGAAACAATATAAAAATAGTTTGTACAAATATATTAAAAAAATCAATGTATGTACCGCTTGAAATCAGTACCACATGGGGATGGTTGACGATTAAGCGCTGGATTCCTCCTTTGTTCAGCTTCCGGTAAGGGTTATGGTTGCTTCGGTTGTGAGTGTTGGGAGGATGACCCACCTTGATATAATAAAGAATGTAGAGGTGTTTGCATCACCCACGGCAGAGGTGTTTGAATCCTACAATGCGATAGGGATTGGTAATGAAATAAGCTCCTAGACGGTGTCTTGTACGATCCTTCCAGCGACAATAGTCTATATATCGTGGTTGAATTGAAGCCAGCGGGAAAGGAGATGTACCGGGCTACACATTCCAACTTGGTATAAGACTAAGAAAAGGAAATGTAATGGGCCAAAATTGCCCGGACCCATCAGAAACCAAAATCAAAACAAAAGAAATAAAATACAGGCCCAAACTAAAAAAACCTAGCCTAGAAAAATAGCCCAAAAAATAATAATAAAACAACTAAGAAACCCTAGGCACTGTTTCCCTTTTTACTTACCTCAGATGTGCCGTACCCCCTCCATGTGCGCCCTCAGCACGCACGGCACCTGAGATTCAGCCCCGTTGCACCAAAACAGCCACCTACGGCCCCGTTGACTCATAGCACGCCTGCAAAAGAAAGCAAAAACAGAAGCAAAACAAGACCACAGAGCAGAAAGTAGAAACGAAGCAAAGAAACAGCAAGGACATAGGCAATAGTAATAACATTAAATTAAGTGTATTTTCGCCTATATAAACCGGGAAACAAAAACATTGTAAAGTTATAGAATATTAATCAAAAAAAAATTCAAAGCAAAAAGGTGATTGTTCCTTTTTTTTTTCTTTCTCCTTCGATTCGACTCAATATTTCACTGTTTTTTTTTGCGTGGTTCTTCTTTCTTTTTTCATTTTTGGATTGTTTATAAAAAGAAAAAAAAGGATAAAAGCGAGTAACTCACCTGAATTGTAGACCGTTGGTATATATCGGAGTTTCTTCTCCGTTGAAACTAGATCTAATAAAGAGGGTGATACTATCTTTTTGATTCTTTGCTACCATAGAGGTTAGATTCTTGATTGCGAGTCTGAACGGGGTTAGAATCCGAATGGACCACCCTCCGTCGGTCACCGTTTGCGGTGGTTACATGGCGGTTTGGGCTTGTCCTCTTTGGGGTTTGAATGTATGAAAACGGCTAGGGTTAATATCAAAAAGGAAAGGGTTGATTGATCTGTTAAAGAGGGCTTTATATGCGTGAGGATTGGGGATATTTTCCTAATTAACCCTCCATTTCCTTTGCATATTTCATTTCAACCCTTTTGTTCCTTTTTTTATTTTGTTCTATCTTTTCTTTCAATTCGATTTAAATTTCAATTAGCCTTTTATTTTATTTTATTTTAATTCATTGGTTCATTCATTTATTTATTTGTTTGTATATGTTATTCGTTTATGTATTTATGTTAATTCTTGTACTCAATTGTTAGTTGTTCTTCCATTCTTTTTTTATTTTATTATTATCACCTTATTACTTGTCATCATTTTATAATCATTCATTTATTCATCACCTTTTCCATATATTTTATACCTATTGTCTCTATTACAATTAGTACTATGTTATTATTAGGTATTTTAAGTTTATTCTATGCATTTTAAACTATTATTCCTTTTCAATTTTTTTTTCTTTTTTTTAGGATTATTTATTTTAATCTATCATACATACTATTACGAAGTCTTATATGTCCCTTTTGTTTTAAATTAGTTTATACATATAATATGTATTTTAAAATTTCTTATATACTATTTAGTTATACTGGTTTATATGTTAATCATTTCACATGCTTTTTATTGATATTTATTTTAAACTTCCTATAAACTACTTATTTTATTTTATTTAATATTATTATTATATTATTACTATTGCTATCATCATATTATTAAGTTAATTAATTTTATATTGATTCCGTCATATTATATTTTTTTCTTTTTGTATTTATCTACATTATTATTACTATTATTATTGTATTTATTTTTGAACATATCATGCATTTTAAATTATAATCAATTTTAAATATTTTATATATATCATTTCTTTTAAATTATCATACATAGTATTTATTTTGAGATTCTTATACGTATCTTTATATTTTAAATTATTACATGTATACATATATTTTTTATTTAAACATTTTTTTTACATCATTTTACCTCAAATTTCTTTTTTTCATATTATTCATTCTAAATATTTTACACGTCATTTGAGTTAAATCATCTTATATATTATCTATTTTAAATTTTTATATGTTATTTGGTTACACTATTTTATATGAAAACTATTTTAAATTCTTTTTATTATTTATCGTGAACCTTTTTTTATTATTAATTTTAGAACTTTATATGTTACCTATTTTAAACTTTTATATATATTATTTTGGATTTTTATATATATTTTTTTAATTATTCTTGTACAATATTTATTTTAAATTTCTCTTTTACATATTATTTATTTTAAGCTCTTTTATAAGTTATTTTAAAGAGTCCTTTTTACTTTGTGTATTATTCATCTTGATTTGTTTAACATATTGTTTATTTGAAATTTGTTTTATATATTATTTTATTTCAAATTGTTTTACATTTTATTCATGTTAGATCTTTTTCATACCTCGTTTATTTTGAACCATTCTTTAGTATTATGATTTTTAAATCTTAATTATTTCATTTGTTATCAATTTTTAAACTCTTACCCTATTTACTTTGAATCGTTTTTCGCATGTTATTTTATGTCGTTTGTCTTCGATTATCAATTCGTGTTAAAAAGTAATATACATTGTGAATATTGTCGTTACATGTACTAGAAATTATTCACTAACATCTCCATATTGCGTCGTTCATTAATATTGTATCCAATTCGTGTTTCATTATTCCATGCTCTATTTTGCACTTTTGGTTTTCTTTAGCTCGAATCATGTTGTGTATCAAACTCCAACATAGTACAATATAGACCTATGTGTTTTATTCAAAACAAAAAGAATGCGCATCATCAAATGCTATACTTATTATTATTCAAAAATAAAAATTTCAAAATAAGGTAATGTTTCGCGTTTTGGAACATCGAAGAATCTTGCCCTAACTTACGGGGTTTCGGTTCTCTCATTGATTCTAAATAGCTAAATATCCTTTTGAGTTTTAAAATTAACGGGATTCCAATTAAAGTTAAAGACGACCTTGCGCTTGGGGATTCATGGTATTGTGTCCTAACTTACGGGATGTGATACTCCGATATCTAGAGATAAGGAAATCTTTAACACTCTTTTTGAGCTAACTCAAGTGTTTTTTAAATCGACGTTAGTAAAGAAGGATCATATTTTTAATCTATTCCTGATTTTCAACTTTCGACATTAAGACACTAACTAATCAATTTAGAATCAATTTTTGGGCGTGTCGAGGGTGCTAATCCTTGCTCACACGTAACCGACTCTCGAACCCATTCTCTTAAGTTTCGTAGACCAAAAACATCGTTTTAATAAACTAAAATGTTTTATTAAATAAAGGGTGATCCGATCACACCTAATAAAGATCGGTGGTGTCTCCCGTTTTAATTTTAATTCTCAATCAAATTCGATTCTCGTTTCCAAAAAAATGGTTTCAACAGGAAACATATAAGGATTAGGATACATATAAGGGCTAGGATACGCACCTGGCATAATCTGAAGGGACTGTGGTGTGGGTCTCGTCGGTTGAGGGTTGGGCCCGGTGATTGTATGGGCGCTGTTGATGAGCCCTTGCTGTCATTCTTTCTCCTTGGATTTAAATGACCCCGTCATTCCCTTTCGACATGAATTTACCGACGCCTCTGCTCTTCCGACAACAAATATGGCTTGCCATGAATTCTAAACCATGGCATGTAATCCGGCGTGCACGCTAACTCTGGAATGATTATTGGTTCGCGAGTAAGTCTATGATCATACCGATTTTCCCAAATTTTGATATATTTTGAAAAGAATGCCGACCAATTCGTATTCATTTGTTCTAAGTCAATTTTGTGTTCATTATCGAGCACCTCAGGTGCCTAGGGAATCGGTTGTCGAAATCCAAGTTGCCGCAACATTCTATCCATCTGGTGCATCTCAACAATAGCATAGTTAAACAATGGGACCTTAACATGCCAAATGTTCGAATTTTGAAAGAATTCATCCAAAATTACTGCCTGAATTGTCGGATCCTCGTATGGTGTCCGTTGAAACTATATGAGCTTGATAAAAATATTAGTTATATACATAATACTAAATACTAAATATGAAATGACTATTTTATGTATATATATTTTATTTAATACTTACCTACGCTTCCGACCATTGGTCTAATAGAAGTTGTATATCTTCAAGAACGGTAGGTATTCCAACATAACTCGCCGGATGGTTCCACCTAATTAAATAGATTTTTAGCATATAATTTTATTTTAAATCTATGTAATAATTGTAATATCAAATAAAAATTTTACCTTGTTATGAGTGGGAATGTATATGGGTGTGAAGACGTAAAAATAGAAAGTGAAACCGAGCCAATGATTGTAGTAGTGATAGACAACCTCCGATTTTGGCTTTATTTGGTGGCGTCGCCACGCACATCTCTCAGTACAATGTTGCCAACACGGCAGACCCCCAACTAAATTCGCCAGCTACTCTAAAATTAACAAGTTTCAGCAGCCACCTCAGATGTACGAGGTTTCGTGACAAGTCCGGCATTAAATAATCTCCAATCATCTCAAGGATAATGCCTGAACATATTGTATTTTTTCTACTTCAGTCGAATCATTCCCCGGCTCCAAAAATGTGTCTCGTAACCAGCCCATCTTGATCTGACCTCCGTAATTATTATCTGAAATTGCACCGAAAAGATCGTAACATATGATTCCTTAATCAGCAGATTGATCGGACCCGATGAGTGCGAATCCATCCACCAACAGTCCTAATTGTAATTGCACGTACTCCAAAGTGATAGCATATTTCAGCATGAAATATGGAATGTGCACGTCTCGAGTCTCCACCTCTCGATTAACGCACTGATGAGTTTCGGGTCCAACTTGCACATTCGGCCTATAGTGGCCATGTGCCAATAACCTCCTTCCCTCAAGTAATTTTCTATCAACGGTTATGGAGGACCAGATATATTACGAATATAACATTGTAACATTTGATCTATAGACTGTTATAAAAAATTATAAAATAAAAATTAATTAAAATTATACAAATAAAAAATATTAAATAATATTCAAAAATTAAAATTAACCTTTACCATTTTCATTTGTTCGATGGAGATATGTTTATGATCAAGTTGAATTAATTCTCCGACCATTGCTAACATGATCAAATATTTTTGAAATTATAAAAAAAATTACTAATTTAGAAGAAAAATTAAAAGTAAAAAATTAATTAAAGCGATCTTTGAGAAATTTGAGAGCTTTGAGAAATTTAAGGAGAAATTTGAGAGCTTTGAGAAATTTATGGAGAAATTTGAGAGTTTTTTGCCAAAATTTGAAGAAATATTGTGTGAAATAATAGGAGGAGGTTTATACTCTTTTTTTTTTTACCATTGGACCCCTCAACAGTCAAAAAAATAAAATAGTTGTTGGGGAAAAAAACACGAAGCAAAATGTGCCCTTGGGGAGCGATTTTGCCACGTCAGCAAAGCGAGTCCACGTCAACGCGTTTTCTGCTGACATGGCAAAATCGCTCCCCCAAGGGCGTGTTTTGCTAAACTTTCACCCTAAAACGCTCCTACGTGGACGCATTTTGCCAAAATCGGCCCTTTCCGGTAAATAATGCAAAAATTGGCCTATTTCCTTAAATATACTTGAAAATGAGCCTTTATAGGTAAATTAGTCCAATTATCCGCTTAAGACAGCCTAATTTGCTCGGTCAAACTCCAAGTCTATGACATATGTAGGGGCCTTGACCCTTAGTTTAATGGTTCAAGTACACTTTTAGCCCCTCTTAACCTAACTAATTCAAATTAATCTATTCTAAATATTTTTCTAAACCCTCTAAAAAGTTAATAATTCAATTTAAGCAATTTTAACGTAAAAACCTTAAAATATTTTAATTTTACCCAGCCCATAAAAATTTCTAAGACTGTCCCTGCTAACAATACAAAACCTATGTAAATAAAAAATTAATAAGTTATTTTTAAATTCAATAAAAACTTAATATACCAAATATAAACAACTTTTTAAAAACAATTATTAACTTACCCAAAAATTTGCCTTTATAAATTATTTCAAGAACGCAACAATTAGTAGTGGCTTTACAACGCATCACTTGAATGGTAGCTCATAATTTTGGACTATTCATTCTTTCAAACAACACTTCACCTAATAGCCAACAAATCTTTGATCAAAGGGTTGAACACATTCCACGTACACATTTTTGGGCGATTATTAATACTTAATTACCTATAAACCACCCACTTTTTTGCCGCTCTCTATATCAATATATTTTTTTAATTTCTCAATATATCTATCAGAACAATCTCAGTAATTAATCTTTCGCATTTTGTATGTCTATTAATAAGTAGATACCAATCACGAATTTTAAAACTGATCCAAACTCAATGTGAGGATTGAACCTTCAACCACTGGTTAAGATAGGAAAGACCCTTATCATTTCACCTAACTCTCATGATTAACATTAAAACTTCTACATAAGGGTGAAATTATTTTTAAAAAAATCAAAATTAGGTTATAAATTTTTGAAGAATTAAAATATAATTTTATTTAAAAAATAAATCTACAATTATATATTTTTAGGAGCGAGCCTCCTTCAAGGCGCTTCGGAAATTTTCGTATAAATTATTTTATGAAATAAATATTTATTAATTAATGAACTCTCAATTTGCTTTTATATGATTTTTTGGCTTCCACTTTTGAAGATCATTATGTGTACAAGTCCCTCTCGTACATATATTAAATAAGAAATATCTGATGCCTAAGTGGAGCAGCCTTGTAGCTACATCGACACAACCGATGCAAAATATCTATAATCAATTATAATGATTAATTTAGCTTTGCTACATTTTAAGATTATTTAATTTGTTTGTGAGAAGTGGAACAAGTTTAAAAACATTAATGAATTTGTTTAGTAGAAGTGGAAGAAGATATTTAATTTATAAAATTATATACATTTAATATATTTTATAGAATTCGGTTGAATCTTTAATTCAATTTACATGTGTATTGTTATCAATCTAAGAGAATGTGAGTTTAAGTGCACTGAAGCTCATTATCCTTCTATTTATGGGTTGAAGAGAGACTATGAGTAATTTTTAGTATCATGTCAAAAAGAATAGATATAATTAAAAATTTATAATGAGATTATTCAAATATATATATATAACTTAAATTTAAATATTTTTGAAGTTTTAGTCTGAAATCAATTTAGCTTAATTTATCTAAATAATTTATTTTATTATTTAAAAATAATAAAATATTAAAAATAATTTTTATATTAATATTTATGTATTTTTTTAATTATTTTTAACAAGAATTCTGAATTGGTGGACTAATCCAAAGTTTTTTTTACTGTAGTCTAATCCAAAGTAAACCAAGTCAATTGGGTCGAACGGATGACTTTATCTATAAAAAGATTTATATCTAACTAAGATTTTTTTTCCCTAAAACTAGGACAAGTTTAAATATTAAAAATTGTGTTTGACTATTTAAAATATTAAATATTAATTTTTTGAATTTAACTTAAATTAAAATAATCGTAAAAGGTAATTTTTAAACACCTAATGTAATATGTCACATCATATTTTTGTAGAATACATGAAACATAATACATCAACAACAAACATCAAAATTAACTTTTGTTACTTTTGTAGTATATGATTTATTAAGCTCACACGAAATTAGTGTCACCTTTAATTGAGTCACTAATTTGATAGAAAAATTATACAATTATTTTTTTATAATTAAGATAAATTATATTATTTGAAAATATTTTAATATTTTAATTTTAATAAAAACTAATAACAATTACACATGGTGAAATTTAAACTCACGTCAATTACTAGATTAATAAAACCTTAAATTTATCACTTAACTAAAGTTTTATGATGTTAAAAAATTTATAGATCCCATGTCACATTTAGTAAAAAATTTATGATATATGTATTAGGTGTACTCAATTTGTCCGAGCTTGCACCTCCAATGTGTTAGAAATGATACATTGGGATGGATGTAAAGCTAAGCAAATTGCTTCCACTCCAAGAACAGAAGATTGTGCTGGTTGTAAGAGATGTGAATCCACTTGTCCAACGGATTTATTGAGTGTTTTTATTTAAGGCGTGAAACAACTTGAAGTATGAGTTGCACCTCCAATGTGTTAGAAATGATACATTGGGATGGATGTAAAGCTAAGCAAATTGCTTCCACTCCAAGAACAGAAGATTGTGCTGGTTGTAAGAGATGTGAATCCACTTGTCCAACGGATTTATTGAGTGTTTTTATTTAAGGCGTGAAACAACTTGAAGTATGAGTTTAGCTTATTGATAAGGTCCAGAAAACCCTAGTTGAATACATTTTGAATCCATTTTTTTTATTGAAAAATCCCGTGCTCAAAAATGTTTTTTTTAGCATGGGTTTTACTTGTCCAAGTGTTTCTTATTTTTACCATGAATTATTTTCCTTGGTTAACAATAATTGTAATTGGATTAGTAAAACTTTAAATTTATCACACATCAAAGCTTTATTTTGATTTTTTTATATATATGCATTTTTTTAATATGCACAATTTAGTATCTCCACCAGGTATATCTATACTTCTATACTATTAATAAAATTCCTAACCATGCATACGGCGGTATTTGAACCCGTGCCAATTGGATTAAAAAAACCTTAAATTTACCACTCAACCAAACGTTTCATTGTTTATTGTATGTTATTTTTTAATACACATCTATATTCTAGATTCGTGATTTCCACGTGCATACGTGTATGATAAGATTTCTAATATTAATTAGTGTCACAAATCAACTTGACAGTAGCTCTCAATTGATGACAATGTCGTGATTAATAAATGTAACGCATTTAGTATTATTAATTTGATGTATTTATATTTTTAATTTCATATGTCATTATAATTAATTAATTTTAAACTATACATTTAATTATTTATTGTATATTATTTTTTAAATATATCTTTTATATCTTAAATAGCTTGATGGTAAAGTGTGAAGTTGGATATGAAAAAAAGTATCAGGTAAGTTTTTGTATTTAGGGTCAAATTATATTTTGGTGTTTTTACAGAAAAAAGGGTAAATTAACTTTTATATATTTCAAAACATACAAATTAGTCTCTCAGCCAAATTTTTTCTATTAAATGAAGATGTGAAATGTTAATTAAAATGGTTAATTAATAATTTGACCCCTGAACTATAGCTAAAATATCATTTTTATTTTTTAAAATTTTTCTTAAAAATATTTTTAAAAATAATAAATATAAATTATTAAAAGTTATGTTGAAATATTTTTAAAAACAAATTGATAATTTCTCTGCAAAATTCTTTATTATTAATAAAAGGAAAAAGGTGAGAGAGAACAAATTAAGGTGCAAGAGCATCAAAGTTTTTGGTCCACTGCTAACAAGAAGAAGATATTATGGTTGATTACTTGCCACTGAAAATTTTGAGGTGCAAGGGCTTCATTTACCTCCTTCAAGGCTTCATAGTACTTACTGATTATTTACCGCCGAAAAGTTTTAGGGTTCATATATATATATATTTTTAAAATATATTGACCGCTAACTTTTTTGAATTTTTGACATAGTTTTTAATATTTTTAATAATTTAGATTTATTTTTTATTTTTAGAAAATAAAAATGATATTTTAGTTATAGTTCAGGGATCAAAATAATAATTAACTATCTAAATTAACATTTCACGTTATTATTTAATAGAAAAAATTTAACAGAGGGGTTAATTTATACATTTTGAAATATATAAGTACCACATGTATCACATTAACCCTAATTGCAGAAATTTGATCTTGATTTTCTCCAAATTTTCTTTCAAAAACATCACCTTCTTAGCTTAAGATGAAAGTACCACATGTATCACATTGAAGATTTTTAAAATATAAGTACTGCATTGCACATTTTCTAAAAGTGCAAGTACCAAATAATACCTATAATAATAGTTAAGGTAGAACATTTGACATTTCTAAAGTACAAGTGCCAAATAATACAAAAATTAATGGTTCAAATACCACATTGGACATTTTCAAAATACAAATACCACATTAAACATTTTGTAAATGTACATATATCAAATGTGACATTACCTTTTCTTTTTTTTTTTTCTCAATACTTCTTTTGGCCCCTGTACTATAACTAAATTATTCCTCTGGTACCTGTACTATTTTTTATCAGTTTGGTATTTATACTTTTATTCTGGATAGCTCATTACCCAACCCAATTTTTATTAAAAACATTAAACCAACCAGCTGCTACATTCTCAAAAACAAAATAAAAATTACTTAAAAATAAAAAAGAAATAAAAATCCAAAATTATTAAAACATGAAAAATTATAAAAGCTAAAAAAATATTTTTAAAATATATTGTTTTAAAATAATAAGTATGTTGATCTTAAAAAAAAATAGAAAAAATTATAAAATTTTAAAAATGTGCTTCTTTGGAATTTTAGGTTTTTAGAAAATTTTCAAGAATTTTATGGGTTTTTTTGGAAATTTTATGGATTTGTTTTTTGCTTTTTTTTATGAAAATCTTGAGTTTTTAAAGTAAATATACAATAAAATTCTAAAATTTTCTAAAAATCATAAAATTCCAAACAAACAATTTTTTATAAAACTTTTATGGTTTTTTTTAGATTTTTTGAAGTTTTGCATACCTATAATTTTATTTTATTTTTATAATTTTCAAAAATAAATTAAGACTTTTTTTAGTTTTTTATAATTTTTTTAGTCTAAAGATTTTTTTGAGGATTTAAAAAAAACTTGTATTTTTTTGAGAATTTTAATATTTTTTTATTTTTTTATTTTTAAGTGAATTTGAAATTTTATAATAAAATTTGAATTGGGTAACGAAAATTACGAAATTAAAGTATATAAATTAAACTGATAATAAAAATAAAAAATAATGATGAAATTAATAAAAAAAAATAAAGGTACTAAAATGACAATTTAGCCGGAGTAGAAAGCTAAAAAAGATGTATTAAGTTTTTTTTTATTTTTTTAAGAAATAAAGGATCGAGAAGCTTGCAACAAGACAACAATTTGAAACCATTATTTCAGCGACAAACCGGAAAAAGAACTAAAACACTATGTTTGGTTAGGTGTATTGGCTATGCCAATACACCCCTAATCGGTGGGCCCCACCTAATACATCTTTAGTCCTTCGTTTGGTTGAATGTGCTTCTAATACCCGTGTAATACAATACAGATCTAATCGGTGAAAACCACCGATTTGTAATACAGCCCTTTTGCTCAGATTAGGTGCTGCATCCAAATCCCTCCCTGTTTTACCCTCCCAATTGGCTTCCCCATTCCGTCGCCTCTTCCTTCGTTCTACCTTCGTTCTACCTTTGCCTCCCGATTGGCTTCCCCATTCCTTCGCCTCTTCCTCTGTCTCTCAACCTCTTCTTTTCTTTTTCTTTACAACCAGTCACTCTTTCGTTTTGCCTTCTCAACCAGTCGACCTTTTTCTTTTCTTTTTCTCTGTGTCACTCCTTCGATTGCTCTCAATTGATGGGTTTCCAGGTTACTGCTACTGAAAGGTAAAGGTTTCTAACTCTCTTTTGCTCTCAATTATCCTGTAATTGTTCTAACTCTCTTCTTCTCTCTGTACTGAGTTTTAATGGCTGTCTTGTTAATGTCTTCTTCATTGCACTTTCAGGGCCTGATCATATAAACTTCATCGAAACACGGAATCTTTTGTTTCTTCTTCTCTTTTGCTGGAGTTTTTGCTTTAATTTTCGGTAAAAAATTCTTACTAATCTTTGATTTTGGTTGTTTTCTCATTGGTTGATCTTTACGGCCCTTATGGAATCAAAGACCTGAAAGTTTAAAGGGAATTTTCCTTACTTTCTTGATAAAATTCAATTTAAAACATTCCAATAATTTTTTCCACCTTGTGATTGGTAATTTTCCACTTCTTAATTCTTTTGAATAATTGAGTTATCTACTTCGTTATTAGATGATTATTGTTATGATTATTTGAAGAACAACAACTTGTGTACATGGAGTTTATTTTGTTCTAATTGCGTGACAGGTTTTCGATGCTTAGTTGCATGTTAAACAGAAATCCAGAATGATCCTATCAATGCAAGAAAAGTCACAGTTTATTCCAATTTACAATCATTTTTTTCTTTTTCTATGTGTGTTTTTATCTTGTTAGGATTAGACTTGCTCATATTCATTTTCGTTCAGTATGTTGTTTTTGCTATTAGATTTTCATTTTTCTGGATTGTTCTTTTAAAAAATGAATGATTTTGCCTAGTAATCTAATTTAATTTGTGTTTTTATGCTATGGGGGGCTAAAATGATTAGTATTCTTCTCCAGCAAAGAGAATGAAGCCAGAGGTTTCTTCGTTGAATCCCTGTGCAGCATCATACATACCACTTGCCAAAAGGGAGGGTTCCATAGCTAAAGATATTAAGGCTGGAAATGAGTCTGCTTGGTTTGATCCTTCCTCACGTAGCAATGCTTCACTTGAATCTGCAATCCCTGGCATTGGAAACCACCTGGTTGCACTGAAAAGCGACCCTGGTCATGGTTCTTTGATGCAAAATCAGGGTGAAATGAGTGGCGAGCAGATTATGGATGAGGAATTCGACATGGATTTGGAGTATCTTCGCATGATGTTCCCCGGTTTGTCCAATGACTCTGTTCTGGATGTCTACATGGCTAATAATGGAGACTTAGAAGCCACTATTGACATGCTGAACCAACTTGAGGTAAATTTTGCCTATCTTTATTTTATAATTTATATAACTTGATTGTCTGAGTGGTCTTGCTGGATTCGTTTTCTATATTATTTTCATCTCGAATGTTTCCTATATTAGTAGCTCCTCTTGCTGTTCCATCCTGCAGATTTCCAAGTGTCCCTCTATGAAAGTGCTAGTAGTGAAGTAATTGAATTTATGAATAATTTTCTGATGTTGTGGGTAACATATTTCACTTGTTTTTAACTGTATGACATCAAAGAGTTAAGGATGTTAGTCTGCATTCAGGCCTATTTCAGCATAACCATGGTTTTTCTTCATTTGTTTTAATCCTCCCTGTGCAAATGATAGAGATTTTTCCACCTGTTTTTGTCTCCCACCTTTTGAACTTTCATATGATTTTATACATTGATTTATGTCAATGATTTACCCACATATTTTGTTCTTATGGATCGTATACCTTCAGATGCTTTTATTGTTTTTATTCACCTCACTTTCAGTTGAATATATTATAACTGAGGGTTGTGTAGTGTTATCTTGTTCATATAAATTTGTTTGGAATTTTACCTATTCTATAATGCCATTAATAATGTATGCTAATTTGAATATTGGGGATAGGATGTTTTCCTCATGCTGCTTGCTTCTTGTTTACTCATTGTACGGCAAGTTCTTTCTTTGGTTTCATTGGAAGTGATTTCTGGAGTATTTGTGATTTTGATTCTTGAATTAGTTTATAGTTGGGATTAAAAAATGCACCTTTTGCCCTTATTACGGTATTCATGTACATTGGATAGTTCTCTTTGTTAGATGTACACTGTTGAGTCCTCTGACACTCTTCCCGACACATTGGATATCGGTGATATCTCTGAATCTATCTCTTCAGCAAACTGTGGTACTCTTAAACTGAAGAATGTGGCAGGTGAAACCGGCGCGTCTTCATCAGGCTCTACAGAATCAGCTGTTACCTCCTGACTGACATAATCAAAGGGGTTTCAGTGTTTCTAGTTTTAGTTGTATCTCTCAGTGGATAAGAAGTGTACACAAGTAGGGTTCTTCTTCAAGGTTGAGAAATGTAGTACTTTGCTTTTAACACTTGAAGGGTTTAACATTGGATGTGTAGTTGTATGCTATAACATTTGTTTGGTCGCTCAACTTTTTCTACATTTGTTTGGCGATGGAAGAGTATTTGTTTTGTTTATGCCTTTGCTGGGGGTTCATTTTCTCTATATAATATAATAACTTATATTAGAAGTAAAATTGTATTTTGCTTTCTACTAAAAGAATGGGCAAATTAGTTCGTGTACGTAAGATCAAAGAGCAAACTAATCTTTTTGTTAAAAATTTCATCCATTTTTATAGTTAAAACCGGTCTTTATATGTCGGCATGAGGTACACGTAGTACATTACATGTAATTGTCTGATTATTTTTATTGTTAACAATTGATCTTTTTACATAGTTTGTGATATATGCACAAATGAGGTGAAATTTATTAAATTTTATTCACCGAATCTATCAATTTTCAAATTTGGAAAATCAGTCGACTTGCAACGACTTTTTGGATAGGATCAAACATTCTTGGATTGAGATATTTTCATAGGGTTTGGAGATCTCTTAATATAAGAATATTAATTATTAAGAATTTTATTAAATTATATATTTTAATTATAATATATTTAATAATAATTATGTTTAAATATGATTAAAATATTTATTATTGATATTAATAATCTTATTAAAATTTAAATAACAATAACAATAATAATTTACCAAAATAAATTTTTGCTAATTATTAAGAATTTTATTAAATTATATATTTTAATTAAAATATATTTAAAAATAATTATTTTTAAATATGATTAAATTATTTATTATTGATAATAATAATCTTATTAAAATTTAAATAATAATAACAATAATCATTTACCAAAACAAATTTATGCTAAGGGTATTCTAGTCATTTTAGTTTTTTCCATTATGTTATTACACCTCTATTCCATTCAACCAAACACAAGATTACTATTACGCCTCTATTCCATTACATTCAACCAAACAGTTGATTTGCTATTACACCTCTAATCCAATACAGCGAACCAAACGCACCCTAAAAATGTCGATTAGTGATTGGAAGGTGGGGATTGTTCACCTCATTTATCGCCACGAAAGCAGGGGAGCGGACTCGCCGTGTGAGTGTGGCTGACCCCACCGGAAAGCAAAGTAAGCTCCTCTGTTGTTTTTGCCTTACCATCAAGATTCATGTATCCGAGTCGATTTCTTTTTTTTTTCCCATCATTACTTTTAATATTAATATCTACTTTTTTATATAATATTTAAAATTATTTATAGTCCCTTTTTAATTTATAAATAAAAATATAATACACTTCAATACATTCAAGTCTATATTTTTTATATTAATAATAATATCTACGCGAATCAAACTAAAAACTCAATTAACTATTAAACCAGATGTTAAACGGGTCTTGATAAATTTTAAAAATGTTAAATGATTAAATTGTGTTAGTGGCAATTATCAATGTCAGCTATGAAAGAAACCGCAGAATATTATAAAATTGATTTTTTTTTTTGGTATGTTTAATCAATGTATCATGATTATTTATTTTTACATTTTTATGATTTTGAGCAATAAATGACTAGATTATAATTGAAGAAAAGATTGGATTAAGTAAAGTTAGTTTTCAAGAGTTTTAATTTGATCTATTATCTTAGTTAAATAGATTCATATTTTGAAGAAATTAAGCAATGACTCTTCAATATGATTATGTTTTCTTATAAAAAGATATTTGTTTTCTTTAAAAGTTTGTGTTGGGAATATCTATCACTTTACAGACTACATCAAAGGCTATTTTGAAAAGATATTAATGAGATTGAGAGAGTACTTATCATGTTAATGTGAAAAATTTATTTTTGTGCAAATTTATTGTAAGCAAATAGTTTTTATTGCTTAATTTGCAACTAAGCTTTGAATAAGTGAAAGTCTTGAGGAGAGCGATCTAGATTGTGTATAGGAATGAGGTTGTAACTTGTTAAGTAAATTAGACTTGAATAATATTTTGTATTAGTTGATCGGTAGTGTATTACTCTTTAAACAAGACCTCACAATTATAGAAAATTTTCAAATTACGTAACCAAATTATTGTGTTCATCTCTAATTTTTAATTATTAATCAATTCATCCATATTGCGTAATGAAATTATTGCCTAATCAATTTTATAATATATATGTATAAAAATGCGAATTTACTACTGATAATAAAAAATTTAGTATTAATTAATTTACAACTAATTATTGTGATAATATTTTTTCTTGATTTTATCATCACATTAAACAAACAACTTAATCAATTAAACTTTGTATTTATAATAAATCTTTTAAAAGCAATCTTACAGAGCAATGGATAGCATCTACTATTGCAGATGAAGATAAACCCTAGCGGTTCACTTTCGTGCGACTCTCGACATTAATTATCAAATCCAGGAAAAAGGAAATAGCAAATAATGCTACAAAACAAAGAGAAGGAGAAGTGGAACACAATGTAAATGCTGCAAAAACAACTAGAGAATACCAAAAGATTAAGCTGTCCTCAAGGAAATGCTACAAAACCACGGATCATAGGGACATTTCAAGAACTTGATAAAACAGATTTCTTTCCAGAAATATTCTAATGAAAGGATGAAGCAGAGGAATTAAATCTACAGAAAGGATATATATAACTCACCTTTCCAACACGTGCCAACATTTCACTTTTTTTTTTCTCTCTCGAGCCTCTTGTATGCGGAGAGGATACATGTAACAGGTCCGAATCAGTTGTTTTGCTGTCATTTCGTTATTATTTTGTTTTTATTGTTTGAATTTTCTATGACTCTTGTTGTTTATGGTCAATTTTGGTATTATTTTAGAAGCATTTAATTTTTAAGTTACAATTATCTCAGTGTTAGTTAAGTATAAATATTTTTTTAATTAATTTTTATTTTATTGAGAATTATTTACTTTAATGTTTCTAGTACATTAGATATATAATATTTTTTAAATTTATTTTTACAAAAAAAAATAATCTAAAAATAATAATATAAACTGGTTGAGTCAAAGTTGAGTTTAATATTTTTAATTTAGATCAGGCTTACTAGAATTCTAGACCCAGTTATATTTAAACTTAAAAAAGAAATTTAAAAATTTGCAAAGGCCTAACCTAGTCCATGATTAGGTATGGGTGTGACCCTTTCAAAATACGCGTGACAAGAACAGAAATTCTCCATCTCTTTTGCATACCTCTGTTAGTGTCTCATCAATCTTATTCGTCCAAAGTGTAAAAGTGAATTTAATGTTTTTGTTTCTTGTTAACACATTCAATTTTCTCAAAAAAAAAACTATTAATTTTCTCTGACAAAAAAACATAGCGAATTCTCTTTTTCTTATTATTATATAATTATAATAAAAATAATTCGATCCAAGATCTAACCCTATATAATAAAATTCTACAGATATCTTAGGAGATTGTTTTCTTCTTCTCTACTTCTAAACCAAAATCTTCTCCATCTCCACATCCGTTAGTTCAATGTATCAACACTTCTCAATGACTTTTTGTAGCTAAAACATAGTTATTACCATGTACCAGCCATTAAAAGAACAGTATACCAAGTTACCATACAAATTGTAGATCCAGAAGAAACATGCACCAACGTCTAAACCAGAAACTAAGACCATGTTTGCAGGGTTTTTTTGAGCAATAATTCTGAAAGCTTCTATTTAATCACCAGTGAAGTTGAATCTCAAAACCCACTGATTGATTTACCCTTTACAGTAACCATTTGTATATGTTAAACCCATAAGCGTGAGTTTATTGCATCTCTATTTTGATAAACATGAATAATGAAATCATGTCTTTATTTAAGATTTGAATTTTCATGGGACCAAAGTAAGAAGCAAGTGCGCTCTATCCCATTCGATGTTGACATTTAGTCAATTCGGACAATGTTGAACCACCACCCCCTTCGCTTTACCCTTTCATCATCATCTCTTGTCTTCATTAATAGACTAATTATTATTTGACATTTTTTGCTACATTAGACTAATATTATTATCTTCAACTTCACACAAAATTCATCCTCTACACACTACCTAATAATATATATTGTTTTCATTTTATAAATAAAATTTACTATATTATCCACAAACCCATAAATAATATTTGTTTTAAAAAAATTTATACAACAATAAAGCATAACATTAATTGAAACCATAATACGTAGATAGTAAGTATCATAATATTTTGGGTTTAAATTCTATTATGTACAATTTTTTTAAAAAAAATTTATATAGAACGATAAATTTATTCTTTTTTTTAAGAATGTATTGTGTTGTTAAAATTAGGGGATTTTAGTAATTTTACATGACTGAATTGAAATTTAATTGATGAATGACACTAACTCAATCAAAATCTTAAAAGTAGTATAGATATTGTTATTGACTCTTAAAAATTGTGACTTTTAATAAACTTTTTATGTCTACAAAACGTAAACTTGATATTCTTGAATTTGAATGTGATTTATTATATATTTTGTAAAAAAAATGCATAATTTATGTATAAAATAATTAAAATTTAATGCAAATTGTATAAAGTATGTACAAATATGAAATTCGATCATTCCTCTATATAGCAACTACTCTTTATAACTATACTTTATTAGAATAGTTAAGTTTATTGTAAAACTGATTTTAATATTATTTTTACTTGTTACAATAACTTTTCATCTATAACAATAAATATAAAGCATGAAATACATTATTTACTAAATTAGTTGTTTATAACAATCTCTAGTCTCAAATTTTAATAAAATTAATTCTACTCTTAAGTCAAATGAAAATAATAAATTTTAGTTAATATATTATTCTAGGGATTATATAATTTGAGGGAAAAAAACAGCAAACACCAATAGTAGGACAAGTTCTACCAACACAACAAAAATTTTAGCCTAAGCATTAGAATATTATAACATGTAGCCAATTGGTTTTGTCACGACTCAAGTATGGTATCTAGAGTAATTCAAGCACTTAAGACGATAAAAAAATCAACCACAGATGGTCCAAAGTGGAGGGCAACAATCGGCAAAAGAATCGAGCATTCACCAAACTAGAGAAGACGGCGACAGAATCATCTCTAAAATCATTTGCAAAAGTAATACTACATGTATAAGCTAGACTAAAAAATGTGCTACAATAGCAAATAAAAGCTTTTAAAAATGGAACTTATTGAATAATGGAAAATAAGCAAAAATAATATATAAAACTTAAAGACAACACGAGTTTAATCTAACTTGTGAAATTATTTATTATTCTCAAAATAGAAATAAATTAAGAAGCTGATGAAGAGCTATCCACTTTTGTTAGTGATCAATGGAGTTTCAGTGACAAATGTATCGCTATCTGTCAATCACAACCTATAAAAATAATAAGGATACCCACAATATAAATTTGTAAACTAAAAAGAAAGAATCACACTAAGCTTATAAGAAAAAAAAAGATGAAGAAGAAACAAACGTATTGGAGGAGAAAAAGAACAAATTTTAGTTCTCATAAGTCTTAAAACCATGAGGTTCTTTAATTAAAATGCATATCACTATTCCCCGGCTATATTTTATGGGTGTTTTATATCATTAAAATGTACACAATTTTTTTAAGGTTTTCATATTATATATGCATATATACATTAGAGAAGAAAGCCAGAATAAATTGGTGCCGAAAGGGTCACGTCAGGAACCCAATAATTCATTGAGATAATGATGATTGAGAAGTTGATGACTTTATATGTTCCTACGGAGCCACGCAGACGGTTCGCGGCCTGCACTTGTTCGAAAAGAGTTGGGCCGGTTGGAAATCACTTTATATTCGTTTATCAAATTAAACTAAAAATATTATTAAATTTATCATTAAAAATTAAAAATTAAAAATTATATTAATTTATGTATTTTATAAAATTATAAAAAAATTATATTATTTAAATCCTAAAATATTATAAAATTATGATAAAAAATTTTATTATAAAAGATAATTTATATATTACAAAAGTGTTATAATATTCCGATTATAAAAAATTATGGTCAAATGTAAATATAATTTATTTATTTGTTCATACTATATATTATAAAAATAATATATTTATTCATGAAAAATTATCATAATTTTTTTATTATAACTTATTTATAAAAATATATATATTTCTAAAGTTAAGTGAAATATATTATTATCTATAAGAAGTTCTATACATATGTTTTGAATAATTTATAAAACATTTTTTTTACAAAGGTAATATATTATAAATTTTATATTATCATTTACTTAATTTACGTATTATAAAAAGGAATATAACTTAGGATAATTGTAACCCAGATATTATATAAGTTTATATAAGTTTATATAATTAAAACTACAAATTATTCATATTTTAAACCCAGATATATATTATAAGGTTGATGCTAATTATGTAAATAAAAAATGTTTTCTTGCACCATATCGTAAGGTAAGATATTATTTTAGAGAATGGTTTCATACACAAACACCACATATAGTTTATGAATTATTTAATTTGAGACATTCAAGGTTGAGAAAACATTTGTTGTTCTAACAAAAATTCACCTTAGTATAGCATAAAAAAAATAAAGTTGCATCGTACTAGCATATAGTATATGTTATAACTTCAATCATAGGTAGAATTGAGATGATACATACTTCGAAAAATATATAAAAAGAGGAGACTTTGATAATATTATGATGCAAATTTAAATTCAGATGATTAACTTAATTAATGACTATCAAATGATAATAGAATATTAAAGAAGGAATAATCCAGCATTCCGTTGGTAGTTTGTGATTGCTGGAAGAAGGCATGTACGTAAAGCAAGCATGATTGATTGGGGGTGAAGGGTGTTCGATTAATTACAGCAATTATTTTATGAATTGCCCTTCGGCATCCTGTTTTGGGCACAAATAATAATATCGCATCATCTATCTTCGCTTTTTGCCTCATGAGAGAGGCTGTTCCTCCATCACGATTTTGTCCCCCCAAACACATCTCTTAGCTGATGGAATCAGATAGAGTCGGTTGACTCAATAATTATTATAAAGTCTCACCGACCTCCCAAATTTTATATTTTTGATTAATTTATTTATACTTTTATTTAAATTTAATTCATTTATTTTTGAGGTTAAATTTCAGGTCTATTTATTAATATATAAAAAATTTTCTATTAAATTTATTAGTATGACATATAGAAATAAAAAAAAATACTTATTTGACATCTATATAATAAAAAATGATATTATAATAGATTTGAATTTAACAGAGGATTTTAACAGTGTTAATAATTCTTCAAAATTAACATTATCATTTTAGTCAAATTAAAGTATTTAGACTAACTAATGACATTATAAAAATTAAGATGTCAAATTGTGTCAAAGTTAAAATATAGATATTAAATATTAAAATTAAAATTTAATTATTCTTATATAATCTAAAAAAATTGATTGATATCGAAATTTAGTCATTGTCTCATTATTAAAAAAAGAGCAGGTGTCATATAGAGAGGCCTTCCTTTTATGTATAGTAGTATAGATACTAATATTACTATAAAAAATAAAATATAAAGACTAAATTATATCATAAATTAAAATATAAATATTAAATTCAAATTTAGGCATAATAAAAGGACTAAAAATAAAATTTATCCATTTTCCGACTATATATATTTCAATGTTCTAATTAAATAAGTGTTTTCAAATTACAGTTTTTTGACATGTAGCGCTCCTCATTTTAAGCATTTAATTTTACTAAATTACTCTTTTACTCCTAACCTTTTTAAATTATATTAAATAATTTATTTTAAACAAAAATTAATTATTATACATTTATTACAATTTATAAGACTCTTTTTTAAATTAATCTTATTGTTATTATTTTTATAATAGAAATTTTTTTGTTACTGTTAATTGTAATTTCTTTTCATAACTTAATTTTTTTGTTAGTTCAAAATTTAATAATAAAACATCGACGTACTTATTTTTTATAATCTTTTTAATATAATATTTTAAATATACATTTCTTTGATTTATTTTTACAACTACCATTCCTATTTATTATAAATATTGTAATGTAACATTTTCAAACTTCATAATAAAACATATATTTTATATACTATTATTAAATTTTTAGATTAAGATTAAATTAATATTACTTTTATTTCGTTTTAAAATTAATTACATTGACAAACAGTATTAGCCAGCACATCACATGAGTATACAAATAAGGTACACAAGCATTATGTTGCGACAAGTGGCAATCTCTTAGTTTTTTTTATTTAAATTTTATAATTTTTAATTATCCATTGATTTTATTTTATTTAAACAAATTATAAATATTTCATCAAATTTTAAGATAATTCAGAAATTTCACGAGATTTGAATAGAATCACGTTATTGTTGTTATCAACCCTTAAAAACCCTAATATTCTCAAGTCATCGTTTAAAACTATTCTATTATTGATGAATTGATTTCTGAATGAAGACGAAAAGTTTTTAGAAACCCTAGAAAATTAGGATTAAAAGGTGGAGAAATCGTTTGCAACCATGGAGTCTTGAAATCTCATCTGTTCGATGGTCAATATGGCAACAAAGGGAGTGCCCGCCCAACTGCCGCAACGACAAGATCTAACAGCAACGGTTGTTGCCGTTGAAGCTCCAGTTGAGGTATAAAATCAAATTGAAATTTAGGCTTTTAGGAAATTTATCTATTTGTGATTAAAATGATATTTGTTGCGTCTCTAATGTGACATAATAAAGACAATTAGTCAAGAATTTTTTTTCAATTGTTCGACCAATCGTATTATCAACATAAGGTTCATCGTCGAAGAATACATAGATCAAATTTTATTTTATTTTTTTATTGTTTCAGGTTTACAAGTAAAATATTTCGATCCTTGAATTATAGGTTAAATTAACCAATTGATTTATTTATATATACTATATCAATACAATGTTAAAAAATAATAATAATAATCATGTTCACGTAACAAAATTTTGACATACGGTACTCTTTATTTGAAACATTTATTTACAAATTGGGTAAATAACTCTTTTACTCATTGTCTTTCAATTTTTTAAAAGTTATTTTACGATTTTTGTTTATAATTTTTTATATGTTAAATATAAATTTGATTTTAAATAAACTATCTCTTCATTCTAAGATTTTACTTAATTGAATTAATTTTTAATATTATAATATTTAAATTTATAAATATTAAATTGTGAAGCTTAAAATATAATTCAAATAAAGACACATATTAATAACATTTATCAAATTAAAATTATACTTTTTAAATATAATAAGAATTAATTATATTCGTTTATTAAAGTAACAGCAAAGATAAATAGAAAATCTAAAAGATCAAATATAAACACTTTTTAACATTAAAACAAATAATTTAACAATATGTATAAAATAATCATAATCTAAGAAATTATTAATAATATTATTTAAATTATAATAATATTAATATTAATATTCAATTCATGATGATTTTTTATATTATTTCAATATTAAATATTTTAAGATAAAATCACCTATTCTAAATTAGTTATTTTTTTTTAAAAATAAATCACATTAATAATTTATCATTTGGTTCTTGTACTTTTTTAGGCTTTCCAATTTAGTTTCAAAAGTGATTTTCACCCTACTAATTCATAATCCAATTTGTCCTCATGTCAAATAGGAAATAAAAACTCTTATTTCCCTTTTTGGCTAAATTTATATTTTAGTCCTCAAACTTTTTAAATTTTATTTTTATCACATTTTCACTTCTAATTTTCATTCATTAAATCCCATATCCAAAATCACCTCACCTTCATGAATGTTTTTTTATTTTCCAAAATTTCCAAATTTTCTTGAACATTTACTTTATCCGATGCTAGAATAATGCCACATGTCACATCGGATATTTTGAGATGTTATAAATGATTTTCATGAATTTTATATAATTTAATTGGTACAATAAAAAGCTTGACTCTTAGGTTTACATATTTTTCCTATATATATACCTGAAGCTTTTTTTTTTTATATTTTATATTTTATATTTTCTATTTTTAGATTTTTTAAAATTTTATACATATCTTTGGGAATTTTTTTAAAAATTATGATCAAATTAATAGCAAATGAAAACATTGAGGACTTAATTTATTATTATATCAATCAAAATTATGTATAATAAATAAAAAATTATCAATTATTGTGATTAATTATTTTTAACACTCACTTTCAAATTTGATATAGATAAAATGGTTTCGATATTTTTAAGAGAGATAAATTTACCTAATATCAAATTTGAGAGAGAGTTTGTAAATTATTCCATTGATGAAAAGGGGTGGTTTAAGGTCCAATTAATAGGCCAAGTTACAGCAGTTAAAAATAAATAAATATTCCTAATTAAAAATCTATTTAATTGTGTAAATAAAATTCCTATAGACCAATAATACTTAGGTGATGTGTTAATAGGAATTGACAAAAACCTTTTTTATCTAAACAACCAATAAGGAATGGATTATTTAAAATTTAAAATTGAGATCTTCTTATTTTTCTTTTGGCTAGAGAAAAATAAACTAAAATATATAATGATAAATTTTAATTCTTTAGGTTTATTTCTTTTTTTTCATTTTAGTCCTTTTTTTTATCATTTTGATGCTCAATCTTTAAAATTTAATTAAATTGTTGTTTTTTAGATGGAAAAGTTAACTAAATTGTTAAAACTATAATGACACTAATTTGACAACTCGTATGGCAATCAACATATAATTTATAAAAATTCAAAATAATTAATAAAAATAATTAATTTATTCAACAAGTTTTTTAAAAAAGTTTGTATATATATTCCAAAAATTATCCAATTCATTAATGAAATGCATGTAGAGTACCATGCAGGTTGTCATGTCCGTTGAGGGGGATCGACTCCTTCAAGAGAAGTTTTCAATGTGTCGTTTGTTGGGTAGCCGACTGGTACCATGGTTGCAAAGGTTATATAAGTACCAGGTTGGTGGTTCGAGCCACCTCACACTTAGGTAGCTCAGTTATTATTTACACGCTCTATATTGACATCTCTCTCGAGTCTTGCAGGTTATATCTCCACCACCCAAGGCGCCCCCTCTGTGAACCATATACAACTCTCCACAGGGGCTGGGGTAAAAACCCCGACACAGGGGCTGTAATAGCCAAATTCGGCCTAAAAGCCCAAATCAATAAAACAAAAAATAAAACCCACCAAAAAAATCATAAAAGTCCAAAATTTGCAGTCCATTTTTACAAATATCAGGGCCCAATTCACAAACCAAACAACAACCCATTACATAATAACCCAAACCCAATTACAAGCCCAAACTAAACCCTAGCCCAACTATCCTAAAACATTTCAGCAAACAAACCCTAGCCCCCCAAACTTCAGCCGCCGCACGCCTCTGCCACCAGTGTCTGTCGTCGCCTCCCACGCTTCTAACACCTGTAAGAGAAGTAAATGCAACAGCAAAGAGGCACACACAAGATAGGAAAAACAATAGCAAAAAGACAAAACAATAGAGATTAACAGTCTGTAACTCGGCTATAAAAGTCGAAATATTTCCCTTGTATTTTTTTTACGCACATTAAGAAATCAAAAGCAAAACAGAAGAAAAAAGGTTGATTTTCGATTTTGTTTTCTTTTTTTTTTCTTTTCGATTTCCTTTTTTTTATTTATTTTCTATTTTCAAATCTATTTTAAATAAAAATATAAAAAGGAAAAGAGGAGTAAAAGCTTACATGAGCCATCCCGCGGTTTCGTCGTCGGAAGTTCTTCTCCGGCTCCGAAATCAGACTAATAAAGGGAGGAGAGTCCTTTTTTTCTTCAATCTTTTTGGACTAGGAAGGTTTGCCTTCGTATCTGCTTTAAAGAAGGCCAAAATCTGATCTTTGCGTGGCTCCGACTGTCGCTCGCAGTGGAGCCACAGTGGTCCGGTGCTGTGCGATAAGAGATTTTTGAAACCCTCACAGAGGAAAAGAAAGAGAAGAGGGGAAGGGTTTTGAATTATTTAAAAAAAGCAACAGAATGAATTTTTTTAAAATTTTTTTGCTTAAATAGCAATGTAAAACGACAGTGTTTTGGACCCCCACGCCTCAAAACGGTGCCGTTTTGGGGGCGGTTCGACCCGACCCGATTGGAGAGAATCTGTGCGTTTTTGTAAAGCCAAAGGGCTATTTGCGCTGCGGGTCTTTCCGTTTTGCCACTTGCTTTCAATGTGACCCTTTTGCTTTTTCTTTTGTCTTTTTAATTTGCCCCAAGGTTTTGTGTTTGATTCACTTCAGTCTTGCGTGAAACGGTGCGCAGAGAACTTCGGGAATAATTTCTCAATCAGTCTTCAAACTTTGCGCGCTTGTTTATTTTTTACCCCGTTTTTTTATTTTGTTATAGTTTTTACTTCTAATTTCATTTTTGTTCCAATTTTATCCTTAATTAGTTTGATTTTAATCCTTTTTATTTATTTTTTTATTTATTCCTTTGTTATATACATTATTTATTTTAAACAGTTTTATATTTCATTTGTTAAATTTTCTATATATCATTAAATTGTTCTATTGTTTATTTTAAATCGTTCTATTGTTATTCATTTTAAGTTCTTCCACATATTATGTGTAGGTACCCAAATTTACTCGGGCCCAGAATTGTTAATCAGCCCAAAGAAAACAGAAATATAAACTGAAATCTAATTACAATAACAGCCCAATAAAGCCCAAATCCTACCCAACCTAAACCCAACTAAGCCCAAACCCGGATGGCCCGATAGGCCCAACCTAAACCCAAATCTCAGCCAAGTCCAACCCTAGTTTCCCCTAGTGCGCCGTACCCGTCTTCTGCCACCCACGTGCTTCGTCAGTAAGACCAACACCCGAGGCTCGGCTCTCCTGTCTCGTTGCACCAAAATGGTAACCTCCGCATCCTTGACCTCCTACATAGACCTGCAAATACGCAAAAAGGAAAGCCAGCAGACCAAACCAGAAACATAGACAGAACAGAAACAACAATGGCAGATAGAGTAGCAAGCTAGTAATAAACAATGAATATTACTTCGGCTATATAGCTAAGAGCAAAAAATGTAACCTTTTTACGTGGAGATTGAAATAAAAAACAACAATAAAAAATCAGATTGAAGAAAAGGTGATTTTTCTTCGCTTTTATTCTATTTTTCTTTTAAACCCGAAAGCAAAAAAAGGGATTTGAATACATTGATAAAGAATAATAATAAAAAGGGAAGGGGAAGATATGCACTCACTGGAGGTGTTTCGTCTTCCTCCGTCGGTCTTTCTCTTCGCGCCAAGGCCCAAAACCCCTTGGGGTCCTATTCGGGGTTCGACGGCACGACGGTTTTCAGAGAAACTTTCCCATTTTCTCTCTTTCCTCACTCTCCTCGCGAAGGCCGGCGACTTCATCTCCAAGAGAGCTCGAAAATGGGCGTTTTAAGGTCACCACAGACGGTTGTGCAGTCGTTGGTGTCCGATGACATGAACTCGGCAGTCCCCAAGGCCAGAGTTTGAGGGCGAGAAAGAATAGGGGGAAGGTTGAGAGAGCATTTAGGGCTTTCTGTTTTTCTTTCTCTTTTTTTTTTTTGTTTTTCTTTTTGAAGAATGATTAGGGGCACGTTTGGTTCGCTGTATTGGATTAGAGGCGTATTGGATTAGAGGTATATTGGATTAGAGGTGTAATAGCTAATCCACTGTTTGGTTGAATGTAATGGAATAGAGGCGTAATAGTAATCTTGTGTTTGGTTGAATGGAATAGAGGTGTAATAGCATAATGGAAAAAACTAAAATGACTAAAATACCCTTAGCATAAATTTGTTTTGGTAAATGATTATTGTTATTGTTATTTAAATTATAATAAGATTATTATTATCAATAATAAATAATTTAATCATATTTAAACATAATTATTATTAAATATATTTTAATTAAAATATATAATTTAATAAAATTCTTAATAATTAATATTCTTATATTAATTTACTCAAATCATAATATATGATACTGTAAAATATAAATTAACATAATTATTATTAAATATATTTTAATTAAACTATATAATTTAATAAAATTCTTAATAATTAATATTCTTATATTAATTTACTCAAATCATAATATATGATACTGTAAAATATAAATTAACATAATTATTATTAAATATATAACTTGAAAATTATATTCTGCATAAACATAATTAACTTATACTAAGAAAAAGTTAGATGAAAATGAAATTGTACATCATAATCAATATGTTCAAAAGTTTTACAACATCAAAAAGTTTGAACATTGATATTTAATGGTGAGAAAGAAATCTTCTGACCCATTCCAATCGGGCAACAGAAGGTAAACTGAAGAAAACGATCATTTGAGTTGGATGATCGGGAATTTTACTCAAAGCATCATACCGCTGATCGTCGGTTAAATTTTCTCTCTTAAGAACCTTATCAGGCGCATTCCCGGAGTTGAGCCCAAAGTAATTCATTCTAGGCTTGCATCTCCCTATATTGTTGGATTGTAGCCTGCAAATCTTCTCTTGCTCATGTATTTTAGCATTTCCATTCATCTTGACTATTTATCAAAATGGTGGAAGAAAATAGAAGGGTATGATTGTTGCTCTATCATTGGAATTATAGAAAGGATGGATTATAGGTTTCTACAGCATCACTTTTATTTGGTGTCTAGATCTACCTTAGTGTTAATAATGGATGGAATCTTGGTCTTTTTTTCTCCTAATGATGATAACTCCTTGAAGGTAGAGACAACTTTTTGCTTATTTCTCAGATGATGTTAACTGTTATAATAATTAAGTTAGACAATATTTAGGGGTGCACAATGGTAATGGTTCACACTATGAATAGTGTAGAGGCTAAGCTCATGTAAATTCCAGGTGCTGGTAAGAATTCTTCCCTATACATCACGAAGAGTGACATTAAGGCTTCCTTGATGTTCTTCACAAAATCCAGGCATATAGGCTTCATACTGGGACCAGCTTCAAAGCAGCAGCGATCGGCATGCTGAAGAACCCGATCGGTTGGCGGCTCGGTTGCAAGTGCAAGTGCTCCTAAAGTATCCATGATCATATTCACCCACAATAGCTGAACAGCTGTCAGAGGAGCACTCCCTGCAGCATAAGAAAATATGAGAAATTTTATATTGTTCGGAGTTTTCGTTTCCTTGATACTTACACTCATGAACACATAACCATATTTCATATTCCTGTTCAAGTGATTATCATTTGCAAAGAAGCTAGAACATTGGTTTAAAATATTAGTAGGCAAACATATTCCGTTGTTACCTGTCAAACATGCTGAGGAGAAGTTAACAATTAAGGCAACAATGTTGACAGTCAGTTGAAACTGTACAAATTTCTGAATATTTATGTACACTGAACGGCCCCATTTGGCCACTGTCAGAATTGTTGAGAAATTGTCATCAAGAATGATGACATCAACACTCTCCTTAGCCACCTGGAATTGAGAATTGAGATTAGTTGAATCTTGATTTTGGTAAATATCACGCAGTACATATACTTGAGCAAAATATTTTACTAGGATCTAACAAAGAATCATTATCATAACACTAGTATCAGGCGCATGAAAGAATATCAGTTCGCAATTGCTTTACCAGAGTATGCTTGTCCATAGGAGAAGATCGAGCTATCACCTGCAAAACGAGAATTGAGGTATGAATTACAGGATTTATCCTTTTGTTAGAAGCACCTAACTGGTATTTGAAGCAAAAATAACAATGGGAGGACACCTGAATCTTAGGAATTAACTTGAGCAAAGAACTCCAGCAATTTCAGTGCCTCATCGCCAGACCAACTCCAGATAGTCCCTTCTTGCAGTTTACTCCTTAACAGTCCTTGCACCATTACGGCAAAAGTCACTACAGCAAAAAACAGGCCTACCTTCCCAATGATAGTTGCTACTCCATTCAATTTCACCTGCAGTGGGGTCTCATCATCTCCCCATTCACTGAGGGTTGCCATCAATTTGCCCCATTGAGTTCTCATCCCAACAGTGGTAACCAACATCTTGCATGATCCATCTTGAAGCTTAGTACCAGAAAGCATAAAAGGGTTTTTATCATTCACCACTACTGGCTCACTCTCCCCTGTTAAACTTGATTCATCGATTAGCACGGAAAATCCCGACACAAAAAGGCCATCAGCAGGGACTTGGTCACCAATATTAAGGTGTACAATATCACCAGGAAGCAAATCATATATGGATAATTTCTGCCTACAATCATTTCTTGTTACCTGAATGGTGATTTTCTTTTTCTCCTTGTCCAAATCCTTAAACTGCAAAGATTGGCGATAATCGCTGGTTGCCGTGACGAACACGACTAATAAGATACTTGCAACAATCCCAAGTCCATCATGAGCTCCGGCTGGCCAACCTTCCATTGCTATCCCAACGACCAACGACACAATAGCACATGCCCCAAGGATCATAAGAGTCATATCCTGAAGAGCTTCCCAAACAAAGACCCAGAATCCCTTAGCTTCAGGCTCAGCAAACTTATTGATTCCATAAATCTCTTGTCTTTTACTCAACAAAGCAGCATCAGAACTTAGTCCAGTGTTGGTGGATGTGGAGAGTTTTTCAGCAATGCCACTTACTCCACCATGAAACTTTAGTTTCTTCACATCATGGCCTTCCACAATGGATCCTAACTCATCAGCACAAAGTTGAAAACCAGCAGCTATGACTTGCTCAGGAACAACATAGTCACTAGGTTGTACACCTGCAAAACGAAGATTCATTTATACATATTCAAAGGCGTTTTACGAAATAAAAACGTGAACAAAGTTGAATTTGCAGCAAACGGTCTCACCTGATATAAACTGAAAGGCAGCTTTCGAAACCAGTACAGCAATTCTCAATTTTTCCTGCAATTTTCCATAATAATAACAATCTCTACATTGCCATAATCCCACTACCATATTAGAAACGCAAAGCCAATTAACAAAACTAAAAAATTCTGCTCATTTCTCTCATGATAATCACTAATCAGTATATCTTTACTACATTTAGAAAATGATGAAAAATTGAAAATGATATTTGAGCAATCTCTAAATGAGAGAGTGGATTGAAAAGTGAAGGGACCTGATTAGTGCGACGCATAGCAGCAGCCTCATAACGTTTGGAGAGGTTGGCAGTGAATCAAAACCGCCGTTTCGGATTCTTCACGAAACCAACAACTGTCCTCCATTTTTCCAATGCTTCATCCGACGAATGCTTCGATTTCAAATCGAAGTTCTGGTTCAAATAACTATCCATCAATCCTTTCTTTCAAAAATGTTTCAAATCGCCTTTGTTCCTAAAACAGCTACCTCAGCTTCATTCAAATAATCGAAGAAAAATAACTGTGGAAACCGATTAAAGATAAAAAGAGAGGGGAATTTCCGGTACTGCTTGCAACAGCAACGCGGAAGTTTGTGAGAAAAATTGGTGGGAAATAAATAAGATCAAAATGGAATAGAAAAGAAACTGAGAAAATTCTTTTAAAGAAATGGAGGATCCGAAATTTGATGCAGTTTAGTAGAGTGTTTGAACTGGTATTTTCCTTCTACTATTTAGGAACGGATTTAAAGTCAAAAGTATTCCATTTTTGCAGCAAAACTAAGCACGAAAGGCGAAGCAAGAAATTGGGGCTACTGGCCGAAGGCGAAGCAAGCAATGAAAGAGATAAAGGAGAGACAAACCCAGGAAACAGAGGGCAAATTAGGGCGTGAAACTAAAACGGATGTAAACTGAGGAGGAGTCAGGGATTAGAAAACAGAGATTTTCGGGGATTAGGGCCGTAACGTATTAGGGGTGTATTAGCCAATACATTGAACCAAACAACTGCTTAAGAGGGGCTTAAGTGGGGCCCACGGATTAGGGGTGTATTGGCTAATCCAATACACCCAACCAAACATAGTGTAGGTGTTTAGGTTTTTAGGTTTTTTTTTCTTTTATACATCATAAAACGACGTCGTTTAGAGCCCTTTGCAATGGCTTCAAAACGGCATCGTATAGGGCCACCTGATTCGACCCGACCCGATTGCCCCTGGGATCCGCGTGCTTCTGCAGTGAGGGGATAATTGCACGATGGGTCCTCCCCTTTCACACGAGCATTCAATTGCGCCTCGCTTATTTTGTTTCGTTTTTCTAAATTTGGTTCTGTAATTCGCGCATGTTTGCAAATGGGTCCGTGCCTTAATGCAGCGTTTTGGGACCTGGAAAATTTCCAGATTTGATCCCTGTGAATTCGCACGCGTCGCACGATTGGTCCCTATTGTCTTCCCAATAATTTATTCTATTTACAGATTATCCCTCTTATTTTAAATTTGTTTTAATTAAGTCTATTATCGATCCAATGCTTATTTTTTTAAAAGAATTCGCTTAAACCTTTTATGTGTCGAGATTACTTTATTTATTTTATTTTGTAAAAAATATATATTGTTCTAACACCTTCACGTTATATTGTTCTAATATTTTGCATAATGTTCCGTTCAAATATTTTATACATTTATACATATACATTATTTTAATTGAACTTTCCACTTAAAATATTCATTATTTTAAAGTTCATGATATTATATAGGTGTTGAGATACTTTAATAATTCCACTTTGTTTTTTTATGGAACCACCATTCTAAAATTCTTTTATATCATATTATTTTGACGTTTTACATAGCATTTCGTTTTAATATTTTTATATACTTGTGTACATGTATTAATTTAGTTGAGCTTTTTATTTGGAAATACTTATATTCTAAAATCAATCTAGGTATATTTGTTAATCTATTTTAATTATTTCGCTTTGTTTTCATCTGTATAAATATTTTGAAGTTTGTTTTATCATGTTATTTTAATATTTTTGTATAATGTCTCATCTAAATATTTTTGTGTATATCTGTCCATATATTATTTCAATGGCTAAATTGTTGTTTTAAAATTTGTTTTCGTGCTTATAAAATTATTGTTTTGAAATTCTTTATATTGTATTATTTTAATATATTATACAGCATCTCATTCAAACACTTTTGTATATATTGGTACGTATATAACAAAACTAATTTAATCCTATATACATATTTAATTCCATGTTATTCTTGCATATATTTTTTTTCTAAATTTATTTATGTATATATATATGTTTTTAAATCTATTATACGTATAAGTATTTCCTAATCTCATATTTTATTATATATTTTTACTCTCCTTTTATATTCTATGTATATTATTAATCTCATTTTATTTTGCATATGTAATTTCTTTTAAAGTTATTTACATAGTACGTATTGATGTTATTTAAAGAAAAATCTCACATGTCTTATGTTTTTTTTTACATTATTATTATACGTATATATACATATTGGTATTTATGTTTGACCTATACATCACTAAATTCGTGTGTTTGTACATATAGTTTTTATTATATACATAATTATGATTTTTTTTTAAATCTGTTACACATATGACTTATGGAAAAATTAATTTAGTCTTATATACATTATTAATTTCATGCAAATTTTTTACAACTAATAATTCCCAAATCTATTTATATATATATATATATGTTTTGTGAACCTATTATGTATATTTCTTAAAGTTATATCTTATTATGTATCCTTGCTATACTTTCACATTCTATATATTATCAAATTTTTCTTTATTGAGTGTATTTTAATAAACATTTTTACATGCGTATATTATTTGATTTAAAAATTTTCATTTTATAACGCATATTTTAATGAATGTATATACATCTTTAGTTTGTTTTTACAAATAGTTTCAAATTCAACAATTCATTTATAATATATTATGTGTTCATCCTTTTAAATTTGTCTCATACATTTTTTAATTTTCATTTTGTTTTGCATATTTGGCATTTAATTCTGTTGTATTAGGCTATGTATATTATCGTTGTGTATTATTTCCGTTTTGTATTTCTATTATATGGATCATTCTTTATTTATGCTTAGAAAATTGATAACATTTTTCTTAGATTGGTTGAATTTAATTGTTTATTTTGTTAGTTGATTAAATGAATTATATTCATTCATCCATCATAGTACTTCATACATGCATATTATCTTATGTTTTTATTTTTCCTTTTTGGGTTTACAAATATCACTTTATAGTTCCCAACTCTTTAAAACTAATTATTCCATATTTATTTCAAGTCAAATTAATGTATTTCAAGCTGGTTTTATAATTACTCGTTTAAAAATTCCTTCAAACGAAGGCAATGTTTGATGTTTGAAAATTCGGGAAATCATGCCCTACGGTGCTGGGTTTCGATTTCCCGTTTGTTCAAAATAATCGAACATTCCTTTAGAATTTCACACGTGTTTTTTTTCTAAATTCTAAAACAAGGGCAATGTTTGATGCTTGGAAATTCGGGGAACCATGCCCTATCGTGCTGGGTTTCGATTCCTCGTTTATTCAAAATAATCAAATATTCCTTTAGAATTTCATTCGTATTCTTTAAATTCTAAAACAAGGCAATGTTCAATGTTTGGAAGTTCGAGGAATCGTGCCCTACCGTACTGGGTTTCGGTTTTTCGTTGGACTAAATGATTGGGCATCCTGTTGTAATTTTCAATGTATAAATTTTTGGAAATCAAAAATTTATCATGTTCTTGAGGGAATAAAGGATCGTGTCTTATCATGTTGGATATGATGCTGCATTCCTTTGAAACAAGAGAATTTTGACGATCAACTTGAGCTATTCAAATGTTTTCGAAGGAACCATATTTCAATAATAGTTTCAAATCTCAGACATAAGGACAGTACTTAATCAAATTGGTACCAATTTTGGGCGTAGTGAGGGTGTTAATCCTTCCCCATACATAACCGGCTCCCGAACCCGTTTTCTCAAATTTATGTAGGCCAAAATTGATTTAAATGGAATAAAATGTTTTATCCGGTGAGCCAATCACACCTAAACAAAAGATTGGTGGCGACTCCACGTTTTATTTTCGAAAGGTCGATCCCCGTTTTTAAATCTAAAAAATGGTTTCGACATTATGTATTTTAAACGATTGTCTATTTTAGACTTTATATATATTATTTATTTCGATATTTCATATATATCTTTCATTTTAAACTATTTTATATATATTATCTATTTTAAAATCTTTTATATGTTTTTTAGTTGTACTATTTTATATGTTAATCGTTTTAAATTCATTTTCATTATTATTTACCTTAAACTTTCAATATATTATTTATTTTAAAATATTTTTATATACTCTTTATTTTAGACTATTTCACATATTATCTATTCAAAATTTTCGTATATGACATTTAATTTAAACTGTTTTATATGTTATTCATTTTAAAATTTTTATATTATTTATTTTTAAGCTCCTTTTATTATTTATTTGAAGTTTTTATACATTATTCATTTGAAACCCCTTTTTTTATATTCTTTATTTATAATTGTTTCATTTATTATTTATTTTAAACCCTTTTATTTACTTCAAAATTTTTCATATATTATATCGTTTCATTTTTTTGCGATTATTAATGTCGATATCTTAAAATAGTGTATTATGTGAACATTTCCATTATGTGCCTTAGAAATTATTTGTTAATATATTCATATTGTTGACATTCATTAACATAGCATTTAATTCATGTATTATTATTTCATGCCCTATATTCCCTTTTATTTCATTTCGTTTAAGTCATATTGCGCATTAACCTTAAATGTATTTATCCAAATATGGATCGTTTTATTCCAAACAAAATAAATTCACATTGTGAAGTGCTGCACTCGTTATTATTCAAAAGGAAAATCTTCAAAATAAGGCAATATTTCGCGTTTCAAGAATTCAAAAAATCGTACCCTAACTTACGATGTTCCGATTTTCTTGTTAAACTTAAATAGCCAAATATCCTTTTAGATTTCAAAATACACAAAATTTTTAATAAAAATTAAAGGCAAACTTATTCCCGAGGATTCAAACATCGCATCCTAACTTACAAGATGTGGCATTTTGTTATATCAGGACGAGAGGGTTTTTGATGCTCATTTCAACTTAATTCAAGCATTTTTCAAAACAAACATTAATAAAAATGGATCGTAATTTAATTTTTTTCAAGTTTTTAACATTCAACATTAGGACATTAATTAATCAATTAGGTACCAATTTTGGGCGTTACGAGGGTGTTAATCCTTCTTCGTACGTAACCGATTCCTGAACTCGTTTTCTCGAATTTCGTAGACCAAAAAGTGTTGTTTTAATAAATCAAAACTGTTTATTAAAAACATCCATTTTACGAGGTGACCCGATCACACCTCATCAAAAAAGATTGACGGCGAATCCATTTTTTTTTAAAGTCGACCTTTTTCTTTCAAAAAATGGTTTCGACAGGGGCAATTCTTTCAATTGTTAAGGATCGATTGGTTGTCCGACAAACGACACTTCAAAGACTTCTCCCAAAAGAGTTGATTCCCCTCAACAATGTCAATGTTGTTAAAATTTTAACAATTCAATAAATTTTGTACGTCCAAAATAACAATTTCACGAAAATTCAAAGATGAAGAGCCAAAGTAATAAAAAAATTAAAATTAAAATCTTAAAAGAAGTTAATATTAGGGCTAAATTTATGGCTATTAAAAACTAATATTGCAATTTATGGGTATGAACAGTAAAATGGTCCAATTAATAATGGGCCCTTAAATGATTTTCGAATCCGCCCACGAACCTAGATATAAAATCCCTAATTCATCGTCGCTCAAAGAAACCAAACAAGGGAAGAAAAAGAAGAGAAGAGCAGAGAGGAGAGGAGAGAGTGAGCTTTGGTTTTTTGGTAAAGAATTGTTTGTTATTGTTGAAAAAAGGGGTAGAATCCAAAATGGAAAATATGCAGGCTGTGAATAGCTTCGTGGCAGCTTATTTGAAGAAGAAAGGATTCAAAGAAGCGGAGCAATTGTTGGAGGATCTTCAGAACAAGGAGTCCACTCCAATCGATTTCCACAACGACCCTGATCTTGCTAAGTTCATTCACCACTTTTCCCAGTAAGTTCAATGCAAACCCTAACCCTCCATTCCGGTTTTCTTTTTCTTTTTGCATTCTTTTTGTCAACTGCTTAACTTTTTTTATTCAGGTGAAATCTGTTTTGATATTCAATTATTCATGTTTGATTTTACTTAAATATAAACTCTAGAAAACATTAAAATGAAGAATGTTGATAAGAAGCATGTGGAATGCTATAATTTCCAGAGAAGTTGAGTTTATATTATCTTTCAACATGCAAATTTCGACTTTTGAACTCTTAAAATGTCCAAGGTGATGGCCAAAGTTAAGTGTGGGTTAATAATTAGTCAAATTTCTTGTCAGCATGAATGCCTATTTTGACAGTGTCAGAACCCGACTCATCTCGCAGAGCATGGGTCATGTCGTGAGAACATAATCTCACATAAGCCGGAATTGTCCTCTTTGGGTGTTGAGACAGGGTTCGAATCTCTGAAGGTGCACATGAGGGTGACAAAACCTTGAGGGATCTGTGCCTATCCAAAGAGGACATTTCTGGATTATTCTTTCACTACACTGCCCGTGTCCAGTGGGCTGAGTCGAGTCATGACAGACAATTTGGTAAAGAATTGTAATTAGAAGAACGCTATCCATGAAGGATCTGAATATTTTCTTGTTGTCTCCTTTCTGTTTGCATTTCACTGCTTCTTTTAATATCAAGGTGCTTGTTTCCAGGTCGGAGGATGATGTGGCACAGTACCAGGATGGGTATAGCAAACTGAGGTCGTGGACTTATAGTTCACTAGATTTATACAAGGTATTGGTTTGATATTTGGTCATCTGATATGTGTTTTCACTTCTGGGGGCATAAGCTAGATTTTGAATGTATGCAGCATGAGTTGCTTCGTGTGCTTTATCCAGTCTTTATACATTCATTCATGGATCTGGTGGCGAAAGGACATTTGCAAGAGGGTATGTGTTAAACTAACTTGACTTTATCATTCTCATGTATCCTACACAATATATCTGATAGGTTTGTCTCTCAAACATTTTCGGTCTTTCTTTTGCAGCTAGAACCTTTTTTAATGCCTTTCACGAGGACCATGAACTGATGCACTCACGTGACCTTCAAAAGCTGGAAGGCGTTCTTTCGCAGTCTCATTTGGAGGTTATTTGACATCCTATTATTTCTGTATTTAGCTTAAATAGGAGAATCACTACTCTTCTCATTAGTAGTTGTTTTCTTAATTAGGAGATGGAGTTCGCTCGTTCTCTTAGGCAGAATAAAGTTAACATCAAGATATGCCAGGTAACTGCTGCAAATTCTTTATTTTATGACTGCTAATGATATTAGTCAGGCTCTATCCTTCTCCTATTGAACTGCCTGAACTGTTTTCTTAATCATCTTGGCAGTATTCATATGACCTTCTGCTGCAATATTTGCATAAAACACAGTCCACTGCTATGCTGGGGGTCATCAATGAACATATCAATTTCCAAGGTGATGTCATTTTCATTGCTGATGTTTTGCATAACACATGGAGAAGAAGGTATACTATCTGATTACAGTTGTCTTGTTTCCTTGCAGTTACTTCTGTAGAACCTGGTTCGATTTCTGATGATACAGAGGTTGTAACACTAATTGGAAGCTGCCAGGATGCAGCTAGTCTGATAAATCAGAAAGAAATACATTGGGGAGTGAGTCACTGTTCTTGTAATTATCTCTTTAAATGAATTTTCGATGGATTTAGCACATATAATTCTCTATCATTGAAGCAAAGGGGTTCCTACTGCCGTAAGCTCTATGCTAAAATCGTATCTCTATCATCAAACTCCATAGCTATGTTAATTGGACTCTTTTTTCCCCTTAAATTACTCATGTCTGACACCTTGTTGAACATGTATTCTGATAAGAGTATAGGATATGTATGATACTCCAAATATATGGGAAAACTTGGGAAAAAAATGAGCATACTCATGGTAGGCACATATCTGTATCCAACACTCGCTTGGGCTTTGAGTAGCAGCTATACAGACATACATGTGCATTCATGTTCACTTATTTCTACTTGTCTTTAATTTTGAGGCTCATAATCGCTTGGGCTTTGAATCGCTTGGGCTTTGAGTAGCAGCTATACAGACATACATGTGCATTCATGTTCACTTATTTCTACTTGTCTTTAATTTTGAGGCTCATAATTTTCATAGTTACTAGAAGACTCCTTAGAAGAACGTTTGGAGAAGGAAGGAGGTTTGCTTTCAGATTCTGAAAAGACAGAAGCAGAGAACAAAGAAGGGGATGTAGATGACAGTAAGGTACATATTGTTGTAAATCCCTGTAACAATTCCTTATTTTCCTTTCTTCATTTAAAATGTATATGTTTGACGTTTAATTTATATTTGATTTTTCAAGTATACTTTTGGGTTAATGAAGTTGCTGTTTAACTAATACACACAATTGTGTCTTTGTCCTTTCTGTTTCTTTTTCAGAAAAGATCAGTTGAAGGTGGAAAGCAAGGTGCTTCAACGAAAAAGTTGAAAAAGGACAAAGCTGTTAATGCGACAGCAAAAAGTGCTCGCCCTGAGGCTAAACCCACCCCTGCTGCACCACGAGTCAAGCCAGAGCTCACTTTGCCCGTAATGTATTTTCAATGATTCCCTCTTTTCATTGTTTTCTTCAGATGTAGGATTGATGCTTAATGTAGTGTGCTAATCCTTCATTGAATTAAAACCATCATGGAATTATCAACTTTTTGTCTTAACTCTCCTGTGAAATGAAAGGAAAAGAGTTAGTGGAAATGAACTTGGATGTGCAATATTTCTATCAGCATGCTTTTTTGCCAGTTCTTCATAGGATATGATACGTGAATATAAACAGAAGTTACCATGGTTTGTTGCTTTCTCTTTTTTATGATTTTTGTGTCAAGAGGTCACTCATTCACCCTTGCAATTACTCCTAATATTTAAGGGTTTAAAATTTGTTTATACAGATCTTGGAACTTTTTCACCCAAATGACTTTATTGTTGTTACTTTCTGTCTTGTTTTGGTTTTAGACTCTCTAGGCCTTGTACTTCCCAGGTGCAAGTGTGGGGTTTTAGGCCAAGGAATTAGAACTGTGAGAACTTGAAATGCATTTTTTGGTCTGTTTCCTACCAGCTAATGCTAGTGAAATAATCTGTCACATAGCTGTGGACTTCTCTCAATGTGAAATCTATGGCAAAAGCAATAATGCTCAGATTGCTATGTTGCATGTTATTTCTTTGAATTATTTTCTTAATTGTTTCAGGTCTACAGAGGTAGAACAGTCTATACTTGAGGACTTAAGAAACCGTGTACAGTTGAGTAGCGTTGCATTGCCATCTGTCAGCTTTTATACGTTCCTCAACACGCATAATGGGTAATGTCTATTAATTGACTGATTTAATGGTCATGTTTACCTTTAATGTCTCTAGGTACTTATTGTGTTTTATTTAATCTGTCTTCAGTTTGAACTGTTCATCAATATCCCAGGATGGATCTTTGGTTGCTGGAGGGTTCTCAGACTCATCACTGAAGGTTGTATCTTAAATCAGTGTGCAAGATATATAATTGCTGTTTTATTGGTGTCTTATTTACTTATTTTGGAAACATGTTGGTTTCTAATTTTGATTTGTGCACCACAGGTTTGGGATATGGCAAAGCTGGGCCAACAAGCTGGTAGTTGTAAGTCTAAATAATTTGTATTTATCTCCCTGTGATCATTGCAGTATCTCTTGAAGTTTTGCCCTAAAAATATTTGGAATTTCTTTGGGTTTGACTCTGCAATTTTAATATACCATTTTTGTAGTTCTGTTTGACTGAATTAGTCTAAGTCTACATAGATATTCTCACAAACTAGTGCAAGTGGCAGCTACTTTGCAGGGTGAAAATGATTCTACTTCAAGTGAACATGTTGCAGGACCAAATGGTGTGAAAAGATCCTATACATTGTTTCAGGGTCATTCAGGACCAGTTTATTCAGCCACCTTTAGTCCTCTTGGTGATTTTATTCTTTCCTCTTCAGCAGATACAACAAGTATGATATATTCCACTCCCATTTGTCTTACTTCACTTCCACCTTCACCTTCACTTTCCCCCCAGTCTCCCTCTCCCCCTCCCTTGTTTTTCCTTTTTAAATATTTTTGCTTTTGTTACTATACTCTTTTAACTCCTGGGACCTTAATGATGGACTTGTTTCAGTTCGCTTGTGGAGCACAAAACTAAATGCAAATCTTGTTTGCTACAAGGGTCATAATTATCCTGTATGGGATGTTCAGGTATGACTGATCGATCTTCCTCTATGTTTGATGAAGTCTTACTTTACTAAAGTTCATCTACTTTTGCTCTCTTGAATGAGACCGATTTTCCCTTCTGCCTCTAATGCATTTCGATGTTTTCCTTATCTCCTGCAGTTTAGTCCTGTAGGACACTATTTTGCCAGCTCTTCACATGATCGAACAGCAAGGATTTGGTCAATGGATAGAATACAACCTTTGAGAATAATGGCAGGACACTTGTCTGATGTTGACGTAAGTAATGATATCCCTTTCTCTGGTTTGCTAGTCTAAATGTTTTATCAACCTGGGTGGGCACCATTCTCCCTGTCTGAATAAAGTCTACTATCTTTTAGAGCTTTCTAATTATTTTTTGTAATTTTGAAAGTGTGCTGGCTCTTGTATCATATTTCAAATCCAATCATAAACAGTTTAACCTTCTTGTCTCAGTGCGTGCAATGGCATGCCAACTGCAACTATATTGCTACAGGCTCTAGTGACAGAACAGTAAGATTGTGGGATGTACAAAGTGGAGAATGTGTTCGGATTTTCATTGGTCATAGGAGTATGATATTGTCACTAGCAATGTCACCTGACGGCCGCTATATGGCTTCTGGTGATGAAGATGGCACAATCATGATGTGGGACCTTTCAAGTGGACGGTGTGTTACGCCTTTGATGGGTCACACCTCTTGCGTGTGGTCACTTGCTTTCAGGTGGAAATCCTTACTCCTATATGTCCAAAAATCATATACTGAAATTCACTTGTTTCTAGATGTTGATACCTGTTAGTGCCTTGATATTCATCCCCGTTACTGCACATGCAGTTGTGAAGGTACGCTTCTAGCATCTGGATCAGCTGATTGCACTGTAAAATTGTGGGATGTCACAACAAGCACAAAGGCCCCGAAAAATGAAGACAAGTAAGTTAGATATAAGAATGTTGATCTTCTAATATGTTTATTTGAAGTTATAAACTAAAAATATTGCCTGGAATGTGAATGAACAAAAGGAGTGGAAATCCCAACAGACTGAGATCGTTGAAAACCTTGGCAACCAAGTCTAGTCCAGTGTATAGTTTGCGGGTAAGTTAATTCATTTTCTCAACCTAGTATGCAATGTTTAACTTGGTCCACTGTGTATATTAAATTGGAATATGGTGCAGTTTTCGAGGAGGAATCTGCTGTTTGCGGCTGGGGTGCTCTCTAAGAACGTCTAATGTTAACTTACACTTAATGATTACAATAATGTTTCAGCGCTGGAGATGTTAACTGGTAAAGCAGAAGTCGAATACAGAGATTTGTGCCCCTTTATTTCGTCGTGGAACTGAATTTTGAAGTGTATTTAATTAATTTTATTCATGGTTGTTGTTGTTGGGAAGTAGCTTTCAAACATTGAGCAATTGGAAACAATGAAATTTCTTAGGGCTAGAAGAATAAAAAAAGAAGGCAGTCAGAACCCAATTAAATCAGTATCAGTTTGACCATAGTCCCCAACCATCGATTCACTAATAGTAAATAATTGATAAAATATGATTTAAACTTATTATTGTCTTTATTATTAAATTAAAATGTAATTATTTTGATGCAGTAAGTGGGAATGAAATAAAATCTACTTTGATTAGGTATTTGAGGATTTAATACTTTTTCTTTTTATCAATAGAAAAACCGAAAAACACCCATCCTTCTGCTGACTGAAGATCTTAGTTATGAATCATTATCGCAAACGCTGCGTTGAGGATTACTTTCTTTTTTATACAACACAAGACCAATAAGGTAAACACTGAGTCTTAAAACATTTTGTTAAATCCTATGTTATTTTTATATTATCTTTTTCAAATATGAAATTTGGTCAGTAAAACTTGATAAATGTAATTATAAAAGAAAATTCACAAATTCTTTTAAAAGAATATTTTCCTATAAAAGGTAAAAATATAATACATGAATAAATAACACAATTTTCAACAGCACCCAAGCCTTCTTTGAAACCCTCAAGTGTTGTGTTTACTTCAAAGTAAACATATTTTTTTTTCTTTTTTAAAATCTTTTTAATTTTTATCTACAACTACTCAAAATAATACTACATTTTATGTTTACAAAGTTAAAATTAATAATTTTCTAAATTCATAAATCATCGTCCATCTTGTACAACTTTCTAATAATTTTACTATACCCATTTATGCTTGTAAAATTTTTAAATTCCACTGAAAGCATATATAACTTAAAACTCTTCAAACATTAGCCTTCAACCATAGATGCATGCAGATAGCGCATAAAAGATACTAAAATTTGAATCTAAAACTCTAGGTTCAAGGTTTTGTCGGTTATATACAGCAACAAATCAACCCCTTCGGAATGAAATCTTTGATGTTAATATATCTGATGTCAGATTGAACTTCGATGTTTACTTATCATCTTAATCATTAAGAATGAGTGAGTTGATAGCAACTTCCAGCTTTTGACAATACCATTTTCATCCAACACAAAACAACCATCACCACCTTATTTATGTAACTGTGTAATAACTTCTATGTCTAGTGCTCGAATATAGGCATCGATTTCCCGCCCACAACAAAGTCCCCACACTTGAATATGAGTATGGGATATGATCTTCTAAATATACCTACCAAAAACATTCAAAGGAAAACTTGAACGTTTATACCTATATCCGATGCAGTTAGTCCGGATAACAAAGATAATGCTTGCTCTTGAAGTCGACAAAGTGAAGCACTATAAACTTTTCTATCTAAAATTGATATTTAGAATGTACTCCACCAATGAAAAAGTTTTAGTTGTTGAAGTTTAGTACTTACATTGGCAAGAATTCAGGCCATGCAATGTGCACACATCACCTCCATGTACAACACTTAATTTCGTTGCATCTTCTTCATTGAAAAAGTTTTGAAGTAAAAAACCAAGGATTCCAACATGGTTCCAAGCACCATCATGCTCCCATATCGTGCAATTGTCATGAATCCGTGCAGATAATTGATCTCTTCGGATACAGATATAGTGAATAAAATATATGATTAAAAAGAACATAGATATAGAATACTATAATTAAGGACAAATTAAGTTACCTATCAAGACATGATATCTAGTGCGAAACTTAAAGTACAGCTTATTATATGAACTTCATCTGCTAATTCTGGCATTGAACAAATTTGTCATAGATTCATGTAAATGTCCAACAATGTTAAAAGGTTCAAATCAGTGTAATCAAGGGTGCATCTTGCACTCTAGGTGCCAGAACCCTTATTTTACCTCATGCACAAGGCACAATAAAAGCACTAGCCCGAGTAAGCAAAAGCACAATATGTATATGTGTGTCTATATATATAAAGCTAAAATCGTAATGAACTCTAAAGCGTGTTCTAATTTATCTACCAAACTAGTAAACTTTTTTGTTAGTCAATATGTATAATTTCCTTATGGTCTATGCCTATATATGAACACTCAAACACTGGGAAGTATAGAGTTGGATACCTTTCCTTATGGTCAAACGGTTTGCCTGATCAAATGGACCTCCCCAAAAGGGTTCAAGACACTTCTGTTTTCTAGTGCTAAGGGACAAGGCGCAGGCGTGCCTAGGCACAAACCTTGAATGACAGTGTTTCAAATATATTATGGTTTGAAATTTAAAAGTTCTAAGAGAAATCCATTATTGCATTCTTGAGCCTTACAATGTCTGAGAACTATACCATAAATGCAATGTCTGAATTTGTCAGACAGATAAAGTTTTATATAAAGTTATATATATACATACATACATGTGTGTGTGTATGTATGTATCAAAAACCAACATTAATCGGATGCCCTTCTGTAAAAATTAATGCTAACAGTAGTCTGAAAACATTAAACATGAGTCTATTTAAATGCAGTCTACCTATAATTGATATTTGCAATGTATACATTAAGGAAACACCGATTGGAATTGTCTCTGAACATCAAAAAGTTGTCATATTCCCCCAAGATGGATTCCCAGCAAAGCCAACGACAAAAGTTGCATGATTTTTAAGAATTAAGTACCTGGATATTTGCAGACAGGCTGACATTTGAGGATCCCATAATTTGACCATCTCTACAAATTCATTCAACTCATTTGTGGTCAGTATAATTCGCGAGCCAAAAAATTAAAAACACAACTTTCATTTGCACCAAGCACAAAAATAAAGCTTGTATATTATAATATAGAAATGTGTAAATGTAAGGGCTTTACTTTACTACTGTAACATAAGTGAACTCTTCAACTTCAAAAGACCAAGAACGTATCCACTCAATACCTCAAAATACAAATGTACCATAAATTACTATTTGTTGAAAAGAAAAAATATTTCAACCATCACCAGAAAAATTTTATACTTCACAAGCAAAGTTAGTATAGTGCACACATATTCTTAAAATATATTCCAAAAAAGACACAAGCATAACAGTCTCTTAACCCAGAATGTGGTGTTAAAAATTCTTTGTCAGTGTGCATGAATATATATACATACATATATGTGTGTGTGTGTGTGTAGTAGAGAAGATATATTGCACATTGGCATGTAAACTGATGATTGGAGCTAAAGAAGTGAGTAAAACAAAAATAAGATATGGAGAATTAAACCAATTGGATACTTGGTAATTCAAACGATATAGTTTAGGAAAAGATTCAATAATAATAACACAGGCAAAAAAATTCAAAATTTGCTTGTGAGTGGCTAAGGAGGTGGATCTTGGGGCAAGGTTTTGCCAATGGAATTTAAACCCTGCGAAAAGTATAATCACATAAAAGTACTCAAGTAAGCAGACATTACAGATACGAGTCCGATTGAACCATACCCTAATACTCATATCACAAAAATTTGATGCGACCATGGTATTTTATCTAATGAAACATGAAAGCCCGAAATTTTCAAACAATTTCAGTGAAGACTTTGAAACCTGAGATCAGTGTGCTTTAGGTACTTACAAGTAACTTATTCATGTTACTATCATTTATCCCTTCAAAAATTAAAACATATATTAGCAAATAATCACAAATGGTTTATATCTTAATAGATCAGATTTTGACATCCCATCCCCAATAAACAAAATACAAAGAAAGATGAAAAAATTAATACAATTTCATGTTGTTTAAAATGAACAATTACCTTGCATGCAGTTATAATATTGCATGTGCAATCAAGAACAAGCTATCTAGCTAGAACCAACTAGAGTCAATTAAATCATTAAGAAAAAAAGAAGGAATAACCATTGTTTGCAATAGAACTATATGCTTAAACAAAACATAAGTGAACTTGGATTTTCAAAGATGTATTTAGATTTTAAAAATAGTGAAAGCTACATAATAGACACATACAAATATAACATTTATGATTAGTTCTCAAATTTATTGATTTGTTAGATGTCTATGTAATAATGAATCTGAAATTCCCAAATACATTTGAGAATTTGAAATTCATGTTTTTATACTTTCAAAAAATATAATGAATCTCAACTAATTTATAGCTAATGAATGCATAACATTCTCGCAATTTATATAACAAATGAAATCCAAATCTTCGAATTTATATTCCCAAAAAGAGCATAACAATTTTTGAAAGAGAAATGATTCTATAGGTATCAGCCTTGCAATCAACATTAGCTTTAAGCTGTCAAATAGTGGCATAACATGATTAACCAAAACGTTAACTAGTTCACTGCGAGTTGAATTGTTTTAGCAATTCAGTTCAATCTATAAGTAATTAACCTCATAAACAACAGAGGTGTTGATCGAAATCGAAATCCGCAAATTTCGTTCTTTTTTTTTTGGGGGGGGAGGGTCTCAAATCTTTTTGATAAACTGTAACAGAAGAGAATTTGTTTACATAATTAATTTGCTCCCAAAAATTGGAATTCAGGAATCAACAAAAGAAAAGAAGCAATCATTCATATCAAACATTGAAGAACATACAAGATATTATGAAGTTTCATCTCCACAAAAGTTCAAACATTTAGGCTGCAAAAATGATTGCATGTATTTGAAAATTGTTGATTGCATGTAATGTTAACTCTTTAATCCTAAAACATAACTAAATGCCATTGGAGATACAAGAAATAACAAAGACATGGATACAATTACAATCATGGAAGTATCAAAATATAGAGCACCACCTGTAAAACCAAGTCAATTAATAAATCATGCATAATGCAAGTACTTGGAAAGGAAAAAGGACTTGCCTTTTGATGAAGTTGGTTCAGCATGCAGCAAACTCGACAGCATGCAGGCCATGAAGACCAAGACATGCAGGAGCTGCTGATGCAAGCTTATTTTATTTATTTTGTAATTTCTAGTCAATGAAATGTAATCTTAGTTCATTTCTAACTAAGTTAGGTTGTTGACTGATGTAATTAGCTTATGTATGACCTGTAAACACAACTTTGTATAGGTTTACAAGCTAAAATTTCAAGTTTCCATGTAATTAGTGGGAGTAGGTGATGTTTAGGTAATTATTTGCTGTTTTTGACAAGCTTAGTGCTTGATTTATGTATTGGCATTATGCCATTATTCAATTTTATGAATGAAGTTCAGTTTGTTCATCAATTTTTCTCTTCATTTTCTCTTAGCTTTTCTTCCTTTCTCTTGCTCGAATTCTCTTGTTTGCTCAGCAAGTCTCGAGACTTGCTCGACAAGTCTGTACTGAATCTGTTAGTTTCAGTTACAGCACCAACAATTGGTATCTAGAGCCTATTTCTTAAGGGATCTGTTATACAAATACATGGCTTCATCAAGCTTTTCACCAGCTGCACCTCAAGTCTTTAATGGAGAAGGCTATCACATATGGGTGGTCAAAATGAAGACCTACCTGCAGGCATACGATCTGTGGGAGGTGGTCAACTTAGATGTTGAACCAGAACCACTTAGAGGCAATCCAACAGTGGCTCAGATCAGGCAGCATGCTGATGAGAGGACCAAGAGGCACAAAGCCATGTCTTGCATCCAGAATTCAGTGTCTGATGTGATTTTCACAAGGATTATGGCCTGTGAATCACCAAAACAGGCCTGGGACAAGTTACAGGAAGAGTTTCAAGGGACAGAGAGGACAAGGCAGCAATAGTTGTTAAACTTGAGGAGAGATTTCGAGAATTTGAAGATGAAGGAAGAAGAAACTGTCAAGCAATATTCTGACAGGATTATGGTTGTGGTTAACAGCATCAGGCTCCTTGGAGAGCAGTTCAATGAAGCTAGGATAGTGGAGAAGGTTATAGCAACTCTGCCTGAGATGTATGAGGCAAAAATCTCATCTCTTGAGGACTCAAGGGATCTATCCACCATCTCCCTGACAGAGTTGATCAATGCTCTATATGCTCAAGAGCAGAGGAGAGCAAGCAGACTGGAGGAGCACCAAGAAGGTGCCTTTCAGGCAAGAACAAATACTGCCTACAAAGGCAAGAAGGCCTGGAGAGACAAACCAAAGAATGATGCTGCAAGGAGAGAAGGTCATACTTGCAAGCACTGCAGAAGGGTTGGTCATCCAGAAGAAAAGTTCTGGTTTAATCCAGAAGCTGTATGTCAGTATTGTAAGAAGAAGGGTCATGTTGAGAGAGTCTGCAAGAGTAAGACCAAATCGAGGCAGAATCAGTTTCAACAGATGAAAGCTGAGGCTCGAGTAGCTAAGGAGGACAGTGATCAAGAGGAGCAAGTCTTTGCTGTGTCATGCTCAGCTGCTCAGGAAAGGTCCTCATCTGGTTGGCTCCTAGACAGTGGATGCACCAACCACATGACACTTGATGCTGCAATCTTCAAGTCTTTAGACAGAAGCTGCAGAACTAAAGTCAAGATAGGAAATGGTCATTTTATTCAAGCTGAAGGCAAGGGTGATGTGCTGAACCAAAGTGATTTCAAATGTGCTGTTGGTGCCTGAAATTGACAGAAACCTGCTCAGTATAGCTCAGTTGCTGGAAAAAGGTTATTCAGTTGTGTTTAAAGACCACCAGTGCCAAATCAGTGATCCAAGTGGATCCAAACTGATGGCAGTCCCTATGGCTGATAAGAGCTTTGTGGTTGACTGGACAAAAAAGTCAGACATTGCCTACACAGCCACTTCAGATGAATCCAAGCTGTGGCATCAAAGACTAGGACATGCCAACTTCAGATCGATGGCCCGAATGGTCAGAGAGGACCTGGCTGAAAATTTCATCAACTTAGTGGACCATGATGATGTATGTAAAGTATGTCAATTAGGAAAGCAGGCCAGACTCCTATTTCCCTCGAATCAAGCCTGGAGAGCCTCTGAAAAACTCCAACTGGTGCATACTGATGTGTGTGGCCCTATGAAGACTGAGTCATTAAGTGGAAACAGGTATTTTATACTGTTCATTGATGGTTTTTCAAGATATTGCTGGATTTACTTCTTAAAACAAAAATCTGAAGTGGCCTCAGTGTTTTGGAAGTTCAAGACTGCTTCTGAGACTGAAACAGGCTGCAAGCTGAAGACCATAAGGTCTGATAATGGGACTGAGTACACCTCAGCTCAGTTCCAAGCCTTCTGTGATAAGGCAGGCATCAAACATCAACTTACCAACACATATACACCTCAGCAGAATGGTGTAAGTGAAAGGAAGAATAGGAGTTTGATGGATATGGCCAGGTGCTTGATGATTCAAAAGAATCTGCCTAAAGCACTATGGGCAGAAGCAGTTAACACTGCAACATATATTCAAAATAGACTTCCAACCAAGGCTTTGGATCAGAAGACTCCATTCGAGGCCTGGTTTAGCTTCAAGCCATCACTGGCTCATCTGAAGGTCTTTGGATGCATCTGTTATGCACAAGTACCTGCTGTTAAAAGGGACAAATTGTCTGAAAGGGCTTAACCTGGTGTACTGGTGGGCTACAGCACTGTTAAGAAGGGCTATAGGATCTTGGATCCTTCAACAAACAATGTGTCAATTAGCAGGGATGTGGTATTTGATGAAAGGTCATGTTGGAACTGGGAAAGACATGAACCTGAAGAAGTTTCTGAAGAACTAGCAACAGACCAAGCTGAGCCAGACCAAAATGTTCCAGAAATGGACATTGATGATGAACCAGTTAGAGGAACAAGGCCATTGACTGAGATTTATGAAAGGGCTCATGTAGCCATAGCTGAACCAAGCAACTTTGAAGAGGCTTAGGCTCAGCAAGGGTGGAAGCAGGCAATGGCTGAGGAGATCAGCATGATTGAGAAGAACCATACCTGGGAATTGGTTGAAAGGCCAGTCAAAAGGAAGGTGATTGGGGTGAAATGGGTGTACAAAGTCAAGCACAATGCTGATGGAACCTTGAACAAACTGAAAGCAAAGCTAGTTGTCAAGGGGTTCAGTCAGAGGTATGGCCTGGACTACCTGGAGACCTTTGCACCAGTGGCCAGGCTCGACACCATCAGACTGCTGATTGCCTTAGCAGCACAGCGCGAATGGAAAATCCATCAACTTGATGTGAAATCAGCCTTTCTGAATGGTTTCTTAGATGAAAACATCTATGTTGAACAACCACAAGGGTTTGAAATAGCTGGCAGAGAGCATATGGTCTACAAACTGAAGAAGGCCCTATATGGATTAAAACAGGCTCCAAGGGCTTGGTACAGCAGAATCGATGGCTATTTGACTGATCTGGGATTCGATCGAAGCAAGAGTGAACCAACACTGTATGTCAAGAAACAAGGGACACAAATACAACTCATTGTGTCCCTGTATGTTGATGACCTTCTGGTGACAGGAGGAGATCGAGTAGTGCTGGCTGATTTCAAGACCAAGATGCAGGAAGTGTTTGAAATGTCTGATCTTGGGGAGATGTCCTATTTTCTTGGAATGGAGGTGTCTCAAGTACAGAATGAGATATTTCTAAGCCAGAGAAGCTTTGCCACAAAGATTCTGACCAAGTTCTCCATGCAAAACAGCAAGGCAACTAAAACACTTGTTGCTGTTGGAGAAAAACTATCGAGCCAAGGTGATTTTGAGAAAGTATGTGAAATAACCTACAGGAGTCTAGTTGGTTGCTTGCTATACTTGACTGCCACTAGACCAGACATCATGTATGCTGTAGGATTGCTCTCAAGGTTCTTGCATTGCTGCAATGAGAAGCATTTCCAAGCTGCAAAGAGAGTGCTGAGATATGTCAAAGACACTTTAAACTATGGTTTGAAGTACAGCAAAGAAGGAAATCTGAAGCTGGTTGGCTACACTGATAGTGACTGGGCTGGCTCGATAGATGACATGAAAAGCACCTCAGGGTATGCTTTTAACCTTGGTTCAACCATGTTTTGCTGGAGCTCGAAGAAGCAAAGTCTAGTGGCTCAATCTACTGCTGAAGCAGAGTATGTGGCAACAGCAAGTGCTGTCAACCAAGCCATATGGCTAAGGAAAATATTGGCTGACTTGAATGTGCATCAAGAGGAAGCTACTGAGATCTTCTGTGACAACCAATCTGCAGTAGCAATTGCTAAAAATCCAGTGTTCCATGGAAGAACAAGGCATTTTAGCATCAAGTTACATGTTGTTCGAGAAATGGAGCAAGCTCAGGAAGTAAAGCTGATCCACTGTAATTCAGAGGATCAACTTGCAGACATTTTAACGAAAGCCCTTAGTGTCACAAGGTTCGAATGTCTAAGGAAGAAGTTAGGTGTTTGCTCCATGCAAACCAAAGAGGAGTGATGAAGTTAGTTCAGCATGCAGCAAACTCGACAGCATGCAGGCCATGAAGACCAAGACATGCAGGAGCTGCTGATGCAAGCTTATTTTATTTATTTTGTAATTTCTAGTTAATGAAATGTAATCTTAGTTCATTTCTAACTAAGTTAGGTTGTTGACTGATGTAATTAGCTTATGTATGACCTGTAAACACAACTTTGTATAGGTTTACAAGCTAAAATTTCAAGTTTCCATGTAATTAGTGGGAGTAGGTGATGTTTAGGTAATTATTTGCTGTTTTTGACAAGCTTAGTGCTTGATTTATGTATTGGCATTATGCCATTATTCAATTTTATGAATGAAGTTCAGTTTGTTCATCAATTTTTCTCTTCATTTTCTCTTAGCTTTTCTTCCTTTCTCTTGCTCGAATTCTCTTGTTTGCTCAGCAAGTCTCGAGACTTGCTCGACAAGTCTGTACTGAATCTGTTAGTTTCAGTTACAGCACCAACACCTTTTCTTTACTCACCTACATTAGAAATTCAAGTCCAAGTAGTCTCTTCTTTGTAGGGTTAAATTAAACCAAGGAATACAAAACTCCATTTTCCACTTAGAGATTCCAAGCAACCTGATAATAAGAACAAATTTCTGGGTATTTAATATGATCGGAAAAAAAGAAAGAAAAACAGAAAGGGTTTGTAGAGGGGAGGAGTGAGGACCATACTAGGCTTAGCTACTAATAGGCAAATGGATAACATGAATGGTCCCATGCTATTCATAGTTTTTGCGCTATATCCGCACAGTAACCATGCGTACCACAACAGTGAATAACATCAAAAAGCCTACTAATCGCATTAAAAAAAGAAAGCATAAATTGAGAAAGGAGACAGTCAGATCATCGCAAGCATGGCATGGCAAGGCACACCACTCACCATATTCCTTGTCTTCGACGAGACCGAGCATGAAAGAGAGATAGAAATGGAGGAACAAAACAGGCGCAGAAGTGACCAAAAAAGATGGATCAAATTCCGGCACTGGAAGCTGACAGAAAGAGAAGTGAGCACGCAAAAGCAAAAGTATAGGCTTATACATGTGCCTTTGTGTGCTCACTCTCTTCTGTCAATTTCTATGTTCCATGAATGACAGATTACACAGATCATAAAGATGATGATGAAAGGTAAAACCTGCTTACTATATAAGGAAAACAAATGAACCCCAAAAATAAAAATTACGGAAAGAAAAACGAAGAAAAGGAATGAGTCAGATCTGAAAAACACAGTAACACCCCCATTTAGGGAAAAGTTACCAAAAGTTAAAAACCTCAAAATCGACGATCCATGCCTTTTTCAGTATTAGAATCAACTACGTGTCCAGAAAAAGGGTTTTATTTCTCTCACAAAACCAAAACCCAAAACGTTGAAAGAAGAATCAAAGAAAGAAGTAGAAGAAGAACTCCTTCTCTCCCTCTTTCTCATCATCAACATCCACTCACTGGTCTTATGGCAGGTTCACTTGTCTTTCTCTCTCTCTCTCTCTATCATGACAAGGTACAGATGTCGGTGACAAACCCAAGTGGCAGAGAGACACAACAAAAAATCCAACAGTGATGTCCATGGACAAAGACACTAACGAAAAAGAAAAACCATCAAATCTAGATCAAACATAATATATATAAAAAAGGTAAAGCTACGATAACAATGAAAAGTAGGGCAGTTTACATATCCGAAGGCAAGCAGTCTCCCAGCCTCCCTCTCTCCCTTCATATATAGGCGGCCGAACTAAATTAAAATATATATCGAAAACATGGCGTTTTATTTATTTATTTATATAAAATCAGATACAACTTTAGTTAAAAAGGATTTTACCATTTACTTTATAAAAATTATGTTTTTTCTAATTTATTTTCGATAATTTATAAGTAGTAAATTAATAAGAAATAAATAATTTCTATATTTATTAATAATTAGGCTAATAACTTTTAGCTTTTTAATCTTTTTAAATTAGATGAAATTCAAAATTATATCTTTATTTATCTATATTCATATTAAGTTCCGAGTCAGTATCAGGAGGTAATAAGAAATTATTAAAATATTATTATATATAAAGGTAATTAATATAAATGTGTTTTTATCTTTTTATATTTTTTAATAAAATAATTTTATAATGAGAATTAAACTTAAGGCACATAAATTTTAAAATTTTGAGTAAATTGTACCATTAGTGATTAAACTATGGGTACTTTTTTTTATTTGGTCACTTAATTAAAAATAAGTTATAATTTGGTTATCGGACTATTCGAAAGTTTTCTTTTACCTCAATAATCTATTCAAAAAAAAATTTATTCAAGTCACGGGGTTAATCAGTTTATTTTTTTTTAAAGTTCTGTTCATGAGCTCTGATCAATGATTTTGACAATCGGGATAATAAATCAGTACCCATCGACGAGTAGAATATAACTTAGATCCAAGTTGATTTGACGATTAATGTCAGAGATCAGAGAAAAAAATATTTAAATTTTGATTCACAGATTTGTAACATCTAAAATTATTTTATGAAAAAAAATTAAATTGTAGAAAAGAAAAATATCTTCTAATTGGTGCAAACAGTACAAACAAAGAAAATCATATAACATAAATTTTAATAGTCTAATAATTAAAATAAAATTTTTTGAATAATTTTACAATTAAAGTATGTTTTTAATTAAATAACTAGAATAAAAATTTACTAATGATTTACTATATAATTTATCCTAAAATTTTAAATTTAACTGTCACAAATAAATCTCACTTAAAAAATAATATCACTTATTTTTAATATCAAAGCTTATAAATATATTTTATACACATTTTTTTTCATCCATATCTTCTGGATAAAAGAAAAAGAACGTTCATTAAGATTTCATTTCAAAGAAAGGTTTTTTCTTGTTGTTGTTGTTAACTGTTATATGGCGGGCTTGAATGGCATTACTGACATGTGTTTATTATTATCATGATTTGATGGCGCTTTTGGGGGGAAGACAAAGGTACACGAAGCTTTCGTTTGCAGAAAGCAAATGGAGGAAGAGAGAGAGAGAGAGAGAGAGAGATGCGTGTTGCAAAGCTATTGGATGGTAGAGATTGACCTAAAGGGTACTCGTAGAAATGGAAGGGCCCCGCATGAGTTGTTATTGATTTGTGTCCGTTGATGGAAACGAATCCTGAGAAGGGGGGAAAGTGAGGGACCAGGGGTACTTTCGTCCGTTTGTGGCTGCTTTGTTTGGTCTACTCTTGGGAATTGGGCTGATTGGACTGCGTCATTTGGGGAGACAACTCAAGTGTACACTTCGGCTCCCATCACGACTCATTTCTTTTCTTATCACAATGCGTTTGTATTCGGGGAAATTAATAACTGTAATTAAGAGATTTTATAATGGTAGTAGTCAATTAAATTTTAATTCAGTTATTATTGATTTTGTTGGTAATATAGGAAGATGTGTGTTCAGATTTGTTAAAGTACATTTTCCTATTTAAGGATTAAAGATGAGCTATAGATAATTTTAAATATTGTATTAAAAAATAAAAACTAAAAATCGTAATAATACACTAATATAAAAGGAAGTATATTTATTATTACATATATTAGATTAAAACTTGTGTAAAATAAAATTTTAAATTATATGTTTTCATTTTTATGAAGCAGTTATCAAAGCTCTCATTAGGCATTCATTTGTAAAAGGTTCAAATTGTGTGATATTCATCACATATTTGATCTTGTATATTTTTTAAAATCTAACCTTTATGAAATTATTATTCTAAAAAATCATGAAATTAATAAATAATTACAAATTTTATTGTAACTATATTTATTTCAAATAATGGCTGTTCCAAAAAATAAATAAAAATTAGTAAAAATGATAATAATATATCAAATAATATTTTTATTAATGTTCTATTTAAATGACAAAATGGAAGTTAGGTTTTTTTTCCATCTATATAAAAAATACAATTTTTATAAAATATTAAAAGTTATTTAATATAATACCTATACATTATTCTATTTAAAATAATTACATAAATTTATTTTTTAAAAGAATTTATTCGTAATCAATAAAGTAAAAATAATATAATTATTGATGAAACGTTATTTTTAAATTTAATTAAACTATTTTAAACATGAAACTTTAAATATAAAATTAGGTTAGAGATAAAAAAGAATACAATGAGATGAATCTTGATGAAAATAAATAAATTATATAAAAACATAAAATATGTGGTGAGCCCTTACCCCTTACATTTGAGCATATTATATATACTAGAAGTCTTATAACACGTGTATATGTGTAAATATTATAATTTCAAAATATAAAAGTATGTTTAAAAATAATATATAATAAATAATAAAATTTATTATTTGAAATTAAATAATAATACATAAAATATGCACGTTATTAAAATGAAAAATTATAATAAATTATTTATCATGATGTTATCATCGATCTTGAGTCAGTGTCAACTTAACTTGTGACACTAACTCAATCAAATACATTATTAATATATACAAGTAATGGAGGTAATAGAGCGTGCATACTAAAATTAAAATGTATAAAAATATTAAAATAAAACCTTAGTTGAGTGATATATTATATATTAAAATTTTTACTAATACAATTTGTGTGAGTTCGAATATCACCATATGCCTATTTTTATTGTTTTTAAATAAAAAAGATTAAAATATCACTGAATAATATATCTTATTTTAATTGTTAAAGGACATTCTCATAAATTTTCTAACCAAGTTGGTGATCCTGTTGAGAATGACATGAACTTTGTCAGGGGTTTTATTAATAGTAGGTATAGATATACATATGATGAAGGTAATAAAGTGTGCATAATAAAATTAAAATGTATAAAACTATCAAAATAAAATTTTAGTTAAGTGGCAAATTAATGTTTTAATAATGCAATTGGTGTGGGTTTGAATCCCAACATATGTATATTTTTATTGTTTTTAAAGTAAAAAAACTTAAATACCCTCAAATAACTTAACTTATTTTAATTTTAGAAGGGCATTCCTTTAATTTTCCACCAACTCTATTGAAGGTGACACCAACTTAGTAACAAACTTAAATAATAGTGTAGATCTACAATTGATGGAGATAATAAAGCACCCATAACAAAATTAAAATGTATAAAAAAAACAAAATAAAATTTTAGTTGCGTGATAAATTAAATGTTTTACTAATATAATTGGCGTGGGATTAAATCCCACAATATGCATATTTTTATTTGTTATTTTAAGTGCAAAGAGTAAAAATACATTCGAATAATATAACTTATTTTAATTACAAAAGAGCATTTCCATAATTTTTCCAGCCGAGTTGGTAACTCGAATAGGGGTGACACTAACTCAGTCAATGGTTTTATTAACAATATAAATATGAGAGTAATTTTTTAATGAAATTTATTGTTAATTTAGAAAAATAAATAATGGAAAAATCTTTTATAAGATATATTATTTGTTTTATAATTTGATTTTTATTTTTTCTTCACGATTTTGGTGTTGAATTAAGTTACTATGTCAAAGATTATTATAAAAGTTTTTCTTTTACTAGATTTAGTGTTTTAAGTTACAGAGTAGTAATTCAATCAATTAAATTATTAAAATATTCTAAAATAATAAAAATAAAGCAAAACAAAACTATAAAGAGTATTTATCAAAGTTTGCCACCCTAGCACGCAATCGTTTGCCTCTTTGGCATGTTTTTAGGTTTTTGGATTCTTTTATTTCAAAGTTAATATTGGCGGCGGCCGTCTGTCAGAATCTCCTTTAATCCTCCAGAATAGCACGTATAACAGGGCTTAAGCTCTGGCCTGCAATCATAGAAAAAGAATTTGCTGAATTAACGCTTAATGAAGAAGATGAAGCAGTTTTACAAGCACAAATTAAGCCGAGTATGCAAACGAAAGAAAGAAATTTTCGACTGGCGGGATGTTTTTTAACAACCAGCATTATTCACTTTCCGGCAATGAGAAGCACCATGGCGAACCTATGGCACCCTATTAGAGGAGTTCATATTCAAGGTCCAGGAGAAACGATTTCTGTTTCAATTTTTTCATGCTATTAACATGGACAGAGTTCTGAAAGGCTCTCCATGGACCTTTAATAATCACTTGCTGGTTCTACACAAGCTATAGTGGGGGGAAGACCCATTGAAAATCCCTTTAATCTTTTCACCTTTCTGGTATAAATCCATGATATTCAAATGGGGTTTCTTTCTGAAAGTTTGGCAAGGCAACTAGCTGATTTTTTAGGCAAATTCCTGGAGTATAATAGTTTAAATCTGGGGAAAGGAAATAGGAATTTCATAAGAATTCGAGTTCAATTGGATATTCATTACTCATTAAAGAGGGAAAAGCATATTATGTTCTTAGGGTATTGTTCATACGTCAGATTCAAATATAAAAGGCTGACTCTTTTCTATTTCTATTTTGGTCAGTTGGGTCACAGTAACATTTTTTGTGAGGCAAAAATGGAGTTAGGGGTGGAAGTGGTGGTAATGGGCTGGGATTTGTCTTTGCGAGGTCAATCCAAAAAAGCTTTGGCAATGAATAATATTTGATTATGAGAAGATGGAGAAGATGACACAGGCAAAAATCTTTATGACGAACGTAATTCAGAATATAGGTCACGGGGAATGAGGAATAAATCAAAATTCGGAGCAACCATTGATCCTGTTCTGGGGATCAATTTGGAGGTAATTTACCCTTTTCTTCACAATAGAGGGAAAACTCATTGGCCAAATAGACCCATACTGTAATGGAACATGATTTCGAGGAAAGGGTGTTAATTGGAGATTAGGGAAAAAAAGGCCTGGGGGAAAGTGAAAATCCAACAATAAGAGAAGAAGGTAACATTGTAACGGCAAGAAATAGGAGAATGTTGGATAATACTCTTTTATCACCAGCGGCTGCTAAAAGGCAAGTTGGCCGATCGTAATGAAAATTTTAAGTTGGAATGTCCGTGGTTTGGGGAACCCACGGACAATTTGAAGGCTTCAGCATTCGTTGAAAAAATATAATCCCTAGATGGTCTTCTTTATGGAGACAAATGTAACACCCCAAACCCAGCCTGGACGTTATGGCCAAATCTGGCGATTTTACATGAGAGTGTTCTCACTGATTTGCTTTAAAACATATATCTTTTCGCGGAAGCTTTAGAAAATCTTTTATTTTAGGAAAACTGTTTGATTTAGAGAAAACCAGATTTTAATCGTGCTTATCAGTAATAAAAACACCAATAGTTCAAAAGCCGAAATTAAAAGCCAAAAAGTCTAAAGTCAATAAATTAAAACAAATCCCCAAATAAACAAGCAACCCAAAACCGAAAAAATAATGAAAATAGTCTAAAGTTATTATGTATGGCCACCGTCAGTCCTCCAATACACCGATCCACTAATGTTGGGGAGTACCTGAACATATTAAACAAAAAAGAACGAGTTTCGCAACTCAGTGTGTAATCCCTACAGATATCAAACATATAAAATAATCATCAGAAGTCAAAAATAGACAGTCTGGGGTCGGAGCCCATTATATAATTAGTTCGGGCCTTAGCCCATTAAAATACAAAATCAGATATAAATTAGGGTTTTAGCCGAATCAGATACAGATGCAGAATGGAATATTAGAATCCTACCCACCAGCCTCTACACACCATCTTCGTCCAGCCCTACACACCATGTGGGGATATAATCAACCCACCAAACCTTACACACCATACTATACCAAAATGTGGCACATAAACAGAATAATGCACCTGAGCTGCCAAATAACAGGCTTAAAGCCTTTCAGACACTTCCTTCGAAATATCATTAACCCAATCCCCGATGCAATGCAACATACCAATATGACATGCTATAATGCAACTTAACAGATCTTACAATCGGTCAGCTACACATGCTAAAAGTAACATGTTTAATACATATATTTTATAGTCAGATCACTGAATCAGGGGTCTAAGTAATGTTTATCGACCCTACGGTAGGGCACAGTCGACTTAGGCAACCCGTGCAACCTTACGAATTATTACAGAAAATTAGGCTCACAAGCCATGTGGCCCACACGGCCCAAATTGGCCTTGGCCGTGTGGATCACACTCTGGCCCAGAATCCCACACGCCTGTGTGGGCCCACATTGCCCAATAGGTCGAGTTCGTGTGTCGCACATGGCCCCTACAGCCATCACATGGCCATGTCATGCGCCCGTGTCTTGCTCGCACGACCTGGCTCGTTGATCACACGCCCGTGTACTGTCACACGGCCTACCACATGGGCGACCACACACCCGTGTGGTATTGACAGATTCATTTTTCAGCTTTCGTCATTTCTCATTTTCTGTGATTTCAGGTACACACCTTGTTCGAATTCGCTCTTTATAGAATTCTAAGAACACCAACACCTATAATCAGAATATTCAACCCCTTTAGAAACCCAAAAACGAGTCTTAACACTAATCTCAAAACGAAAAGTCGACTTACCACTACCAAAACATTAACCACTTCAAGTTAACCGTTGATACCAGCTTTACGAGTGAGTCCTAAACAGCAACCAAAACCCCATTAAACATTTAATCAGAGTAACATACGAGTTAGTGAATCAAAAACTTACCACACGCGCCCCAACAGTGAAAAAGCAGGACGATTACAAGTAAGGAAGAATTTAAAGTCAAACAAAGAGGGAAACAAAGGAATTTCGGCAACAAAAAGAGAGGAAATGGAGAAGGGTATCCAAATTTTCTAAAGAGAAAGTAGCATTCAACGAAATTGTTAACCCCCCAATCTATTTCTCCTTAATTCTCTCCACCAACTACCCACTACTCAGATTTTCGGTCAAACACAAACTCTAGCCAAGATTTTGTAGTAAAAATAAAACCCTTGCTACCACAGAGATTCGAACCCCAGACCTTCAACACACCAACATACATCTTAACCACTAGACCAGCAGACCCATTTTGATACACTTTTACTAACAATTATTTATAAGTCTATTAACCAAGGTTGAGCTTTATTTATAAAAATATGCCAAATTTTGCCCAAGTCAGACTTGAACCTGGGATCTCTCACACACACTCAAAACACTTAACCACTGAAGCAGATACACAATTGTGTCAAATTAACGTAGAAATATATACAGATATTTTTGGGGCGTTAAAAAAAAGATAAACAAGATTCAGATGGAAAGAGTACGAAGAAGTTGTGGTGTTGCTAATAGCATTGATGTGGACCCCGATGGATCTAGAGGAGGTTTGTGTTTGGCTTGAAGAGGTGATGCTACTATCACACTTCAGAATTTTTCAAAAAGGTACATTGATGTGCTTATTGAAGACCTTGAGGATGGAAAAAAATAGAGATATACAGGATTTTATGGTTCCCTTTATGCACAAGTTAATGATGTATCATGGAATCTATTAAAAAAATCTATACAACAGTGAGGAACTCCCTTGGATTGTTTGTGGAGATTTTAATGAAATCATGTACAGCTTTGAAAAAAAGGAGGGTTGACTAGAGATGAAAGAAGAATGGAAGTATTTTAAAATGTTCTAGAAGATAGTAATCTAATGGATGTGGGCTATTATGGTAATTGGTTTACATGGAAGAGAGGAAATTTTCCATAAACAAATAACCAAGAGCGGTTGAACAGAGGTATGGCTAACGAAAATTGGATGTCTATGTTTCATAAAGCTACCATTCAACATTTAGTGCACTCGATCTCTGACAATTTTCTTTTTCTAATTATTACAAAAAGAGAAGATAATAGAAGAAGTTGAAAGACATTTAAATTCAAGGCATGGTGGGTCTTGGAGGAGTCATTCAATACTGAAGTTAAAATCATTTGGGAAACGGCAACAGGAGGTTCACTATAGAAGTTAGAGTGTCTAAAAAATGGTTTGGATAAATGGGTTGTACACATTTGTCAATCTAGAAAACGAAAAAAATGAATTTTTAACCTCAAAATTGTCAAAGTTTATAGAAGTTGAAATGAGTGACAATAATTTAACAGGGTTGATTGATACGAAACTGCAATTGAATTTTGAGATTGAGAAAGATGAAAGGTATTTGGAGCAAAGAGCTAGAGTTAATTAGTTGAAGTTCGGGGATAGGAACACAGCCTTTTTTCATAGTCAAGCAACGCAATGACAAAAGAATAATTGTATTCGAAAATTGTAGAATATGGCTGGCAGGGAAACGGAGGATATACAAGAAATAACAAAAATTACTAAATCTTATCGGGTATTGAATGATATATATCCGAAGAGGAAAATCAAAGGCTCACGACGCAATATACAAAAGAAGAGGTTTGGAAGGCGCTTACTGGAATGGGGCCTACAAAAGCCCCAGGCGAAGATAGATTTTCAGCTTTATTTTTTCAGAAATGCTACCACATCGTTAGGGAAGAGGTCACATTTTTCTGTATTCAACATCCGAACGGAGGTATAGAGGTTAGTCTAATTAACACTACTCATATTGTGCTTATTCCTAAAAGAGCAAGTCTGACACATTAGTCTATGCAACATTATTTATAAAATAATGGAAAAGGTTATTGCAAATCGATTTAGACAAATCTTATGAAAATGCATCGATGGTGTGTAGAGTGTTTTTGTGCCAGAGAGGTTAATATCGGACAATGTATCGTCGGTATATGAAATTTTACACACTCTAAAATAGAAAAAATTGGGAAAAAAATGTTTATGGGGTAAAACTCGACATTAGTAAAGTGTACGAAAGAGTTGAATCGAATTTTTTACAGGATATGGTGATAAGAATGGGTTTTGACCCTAGCTGGATTGATTCTATTATGAAGTGCGTATCTACTGTTTTTTATTCAGTGGTATTTAATGGTCAAGTTGGTGAAAATTTTTAGCCAACAAGAGGATTACAACAAGGTTTTCCTTTGAGCCCCTTTAAAGCTAGCAGAAGGGGCTCACAAGTATCGCATTTGTTATTCGCAAATGATTACATTTTGTTTGGAGAAGCTATTGAAATGGGCGCTTTTTTATTGAAAACAATTCTAGGCGAGTATGGAACTTATTGAGGTCAGTGCATCAATTTTGATAAGTCAATTGTTTTCTTTAACACTAATACATAGGAGGAAGAAAGATGACTGGTTACTCGTATTGTAACAGCCCGATTTTGGGCCTAGTCGAAATAGTGGTTTCGGGACCACTATTTCGAGGCTAAAGAAAATTATTTTAGTATTATTTTATGTGTTATAATATAATTTTATAAGTGCATGTAAATTTTGGTAAGTTAATTTTAGCAATTTCTAGTCTAATTTCAAAAAAGGACTAAATCGCGTAAAAGTAAAAGTTGTGTTTAATACCTAAAGGTGTGTTAAATTGCCTTGTATCTTAAATTGGGGGTCTTTAAAGTGAAATTAGGCCATTGAAAGTGTGATGGCCGGCCATGGGAGACAAAATTGTTGAAAAGTCAAAATTAGGTGAAATTTGGTCACCAATTTTGACTAGTTTTATTATTAACAAATCAAAAAGAAAAAGCTATCATTTTTCTCTTCTCCTTCACTGAAAAATGCAGCAAAGAAAGGGTTTTGAAGCTGGAAAATTTCAGCAACATATTTTCCTTGCTTGTAAGTGATTTTAATGTCTTTGCTTGATGATTTTTACATTTTTGGAACCCCTAAAGCATGAGCTTTCATAAGAGGGGACTATTTTGCAAAATGATGAAGAGTCTAGGGTTTTTCCATGAGAGTAAATGTGTTGTTTGCTGTGTTTTTATGGAAGATTATGAGTCCTAGTTGTGTAATAAACAACTTTTGTGAAAGAAATTGCATGAAAACACCTTAAAAAATGGCTAGATTGCTAAGTTGTAAAATGAGTTGTAATGTGTAAAATAGTTGAAATTATGAATTGATATAGTTATGAAAATGGTTCATCTAGACTCAAGGAGTAAAGAAATGTGATAAAAATTATTTTACGAGCATTGGGGAAAAAGTGCAAATATGCAAAAGTTTAGGGGTCAAAATGAAAATTTCTAAAAATATGATTTTTAGACCCATATGAATATTGTGACTGATTGGTAGGCTAAATGTGATATTATAGATCAAGGAAATCGAGATTTGGACCTAGAACGGAAAGAAATCGATTAAGGGATGATTATGTCCTTTTCACCTTTGTGGTATCGAGGTAAGTTTGTATGTAAACAATACCATGCTATACATGTATTTAAATGTTATCATTACATGAATTGTACAGATATTAAGTGTATGTGATTAATAGAAATATGATAAGACAAAGCCTTAATAGACGAAGAAAAATCCCGTTTGAACCTTAGGAATAGAATAGGATACGAGTGACATGTCACTAGGAATTATGAGTCTAGATGACTAGCTCGAGAGTGAGCATTGAAATTTCATGAGATATGAGGTAGCTTTAGCTACAATTGAGGCACTTATGTGCAAAGGCTTTTCCGAGTATCCAATTAGTATTCCAAGTGTTCAACGGGTAATCCAAGGAAAGAGTTGATGATGGTCTCAATGAGGTAAGTCATTGGTGAGTATACACTTGAGTTATGTTACGAGTTGTGCAAGTATGTATATTAAGCCTATGAGAATGCCTTGATATGTGATGATCTATGATGCATAATATGTGTTCTTACCATGATGGATGAAATGATGTTGTATTAATTTTGTGAACAATGATCATGAATGAGTAACTTAGCCTTGACAGATTTGAGTTACTGCAGTAGTGTAACTTTGAAAATACACTAAAAATAGTGGAAAATTAGTTAGAGGCAGAATAAAATATGAGATTAAAGCTTAATGAGTCTATTTTCACATGAAAGAAACAAGGGAAGAAAAAGAATTCTATATTGTGTGATATTTGAATTCTTGTAAAACAGGGTCTGAATGAATTCGAGATCCCCTATTCTAACTTTATAAATTCATCATAAATTGTAAAAAAAATTATTAAGAGTCATACCTTACATGCATGGATTATTATTGAGTCTATTTTTAAGGGAAACAAACGGAATGGTCATTGGAATTCTGTACAGGGAGAAATTCTGTTTGTAGTGCACAAGGGTCAGAGTGGTCATACCCTGAAACAAGGGAGACTTTAACTAATAAACTGTACTAAATGGCTTGACCAAAAATTCTAGAAAAGAATTTTGTAAGTATACATATGAGTATAGTTTCAAGATAAATAGACGAGAACATTATTCGAATCCTGTAATATGAGATAATTGAACTTTAGTTAAGAAGGGTTGAAACTGTCAGATAGTGAATCAGGTGCAAACTTGAGGAATAAACTGTACTAATTGGCTAAGTCAAAAATTCTGGAAATTTTATGAAAGAAATATAAATGAGTCTAGTTTCAGGGAAAATTAACGGAACTTAATTTGGAGTTTCGTAGCTCTAGATATAAATAATTTAGTGACTATTGCTCAGGAAGACAGCTTGCAGTGAACTTGAGAATATGTTGTAAACATTGATAAAACAAGTTAATGAGTTGCTTATTGTTTTCATATGAACTTACTAAGCGAAAGCTTACCCCCCCTTCTTTCCCATGTTTTCTAGAGTTTCCAGGTTAGCTCGGGTTGGAGGCCGTCAGAGATATTATCACACTGTTGAGTTAACGCTATCGGCGTAAGTAAACTCCAGTGATTCTAGTCTATGGCATGCATAGGGTTTTAATGTGAGTATGTAATATTATGATTTAGCCAAAAGCATTGGCTTGTTATTAAGGTAATATTAGTCATGTAAATTGGCCTATGTCGGCTAATATCGTTATGGGCCCATATGATTATTCTTATGTATGTATGTTATTATCTCTTGTGATGTGGCTTACAACATGTATGCCTAGAGATTGAATTGAGATTCATTGATGAGCTAATAACTAATGCAAGATTAAGTGATTGGTAAATAGTTAATAATGCTTCATGAATGGTTTGTGGATATGATTATGCATGATTTGTGATGGACATGAGGTTTGATGACATGTTGATAGCTATAGCATTAATATGGTAAAGATGAAAGAAAAACTTATTGTAATGGTTGCATGTGAAATTACCATGGTCATGTCATGTTAGGAAGGTTTAAGTGCCTAATTTTGCCATGTTGTATGCTATTGTATAAGTATGCGTGCATGTGTTGTGAGTGTGAGAAAATGGCTTGGAAAATAGCCTTGTATTTGTCCAGGTTTTGGACATGGGTTCGGGACACGGGCGTGTTCTTAGCACCCGGGCGTGTGTTCTATACCTACATGGGCGTGTGGAGCCTTGATACAAGAGATTTCCTAAGTTTTTCATGAGTTCTCGGTTGGGTCTCGAACCACCCCGAATGCATGTATTGGGCCTCGTAAGCTCACATAAAGGACAGATTGCATGAGAAAAGAAAAGTTTCTAATTATTTGAGATTTCATGGCCCTGTTTAGTATGGAAGTGTTAGTAAAAGTTAGGTAGCACCTCGAACCCCGTCCAGGCGTCGGATGCGGGCGAGGGGTGTTACACGTATACTCAGGGTATGAGGCTCAAATGACCCAGAACGTTATCTTGGCTTACCTAATATGGTGGGAAGAAGGAAAAAAGTATTTTCGAAACTTAAAGGATAGATTTAAACAACGAATTGACAACTTGAGTATTCGGCATCTTTCCCAAGCTAGGAAAAAGGTTTTTATTAAGGTTGTTCTTC